>NW_019416312.1:924584-1042414 GCF_000390285.2 Anoplophora glabripennis
AGCACATTTTACCCTTTTTTAAAATAAAATGAGTGTACTTTAGTCACTAAACACAAGTCGAATTTTACTCTACTGCACTAGCACGTCTTCGTATATTCAGCTCTAAGACTGGATTGATCTGTCACAATACACTGGCTCCTGCCCTATGATGTATCCAGTAAAATATACTAAAGTACACCCACACAGCACCTGGTATAGTAGATTTTTTAAACACTCATATATGCTCGTCTTGTAGTAAATTTAACACTCTTTCCGATGGTATGTCTAAATTTGATGTGGCTGTAAGAATAACAAAGATATCTTTGTTTTTATGAAAAAAGGCACAACATTTTTTGAAATCAAAAAATGTTAAATAGAAGAGCAACTATCAACTTTCCAAAAAAATCTTATACTACTTTTTTGTTGAAAATTACTTTTATCATAACCCCCTGAAGTTTGGCCATCACCATACGTTACACCCTGTATACATTCGAGGTAAAGTGCTAGTTTACATACAATAAACCTGTGAGGAATATACATCTAAACATAACACGCTTTTCGGTTTTTCTAAGTGATGGACAAATGTGTAAATGCACTTGTACCTGTCCTAAACCATGGTAGCTCTTGTGTCATTGCTCACACCAATTTGTCTACTACAGAGATGTCTTGCAAATGAAACAAACCAAAGAGTAGAAAAGCAACAACAGAAAAGCAACTATTAACCGTTAATGCCGACAGCAATGACACATCAACAAGGTTTCACCTTTATGAGACTATTCATTCTGAACATGCGCTTTACGAATAACAAGGCTAATGTTAATTTTTTTACTTTATTTAAATTTAGGAATATTCTCTTATAACGTTTTTTGTAAGTTTTAAGCACATTAGTGTATCTATTTTACAAAACATGTGTTGGTTGATCTTAAGTACTTTTAAATCCTTGTAAAAATAAATTAATTTGAAGTGGTTCATTTTTACAACAGCTATGTAAATAGTACACATAGGTCAGATTCGGTCTATATAACTCTTCAACTATGACAATTTGTTGCGGGTTGTCTAAATATGTGACATCACACTAAAAGAGTCTATTACATTGAAAGATACGACATATGAAGTACAGAGTTGGAAAATCCACATGGTCCATCTGCCTTTACATGAGAGCGACAAAGTTAAGTAAAGAAATCCGTGCGATAGACAAGGATGGCTATAGTGAAGACGTTTCATAATCTGAATAGTCACCGCCAGTTTCGGGTTAGAAGTGGGAGTGACTATTCGGATTATGAAACGTTTTCAATTTAACCATCCTTGTCTATCGCACGGATTTCTATTATTTACTTTATCGCTCTCACATAACGCCCGATGTACCATGGGGACTTTCCGAACCTGTATGCTTTGTATGTTATATTTCACCAATATTCAATAAACTTTGCTATTATTAAGTCAAGTTTTTTTCATCATACCACAATTAGATCAGCCAAATTTGTCTTCACCCACTGTTTCTTATTAATATGGTAATGTTTTCTAGGAATTTCTTTTTTCTCTATAAATTTTTGTATTGAATTTAATCATTCATTTCATAAAAAAACTTATAATGAAAATTTTCGAAACATATTTTTTTTAATTTTCTATTTTCTACAAATAATTTGTAGTTCATTTTATTTTACATTTTGTAGACACAGAATAAACGATTTTGAGGTATTTATTTCTAGTTTTATACAAATTACACACAACACTGTCCTACATAGTTACTAAATTCTATTTATAATATTCCCTCGTAATTTGAAATGCTGAATTCATTCAGTAAACGTAAGAAATAAAGTAATTTGGAAAATTCCGAAAAAAAAGTTCACGCAAAGTTTTCTATTACCCCTGTGGCTTCTTTACTCAACGCGTGTTCGAATCCCATTTATCAAGTAGGGACACGCCACTGCAAAATGAGGTTCGGGCGGTTGCTTAGCGAACTGTTTATTGTAAGTAAACACATTGCGCGACTGACAAGTGTAAAAGCAAATGTGATATCTGTCGCGTGTGTTTCGGGAATATGGGAGATGACGACAAGAAAAAGAAAGAAGAAGGCAAACAGGATGAAGGCGAGGATGAGCGACTGGAATTTATTCTTTCCTACCTCACGAAATCGTACAGACTCAAACAGGAAAAGTGGAACAAAATGATATCCTTAGAGGAAAATAAAGTAAGTTTGCAAATTGATTTTAAAAAAATTCTTAGGAATAGGTAGAGAAACAATCAGGTGCAAATATGTTTTACATAAATTTGACATTTATGTTCAAAACTTGTCAGATGTTACATGCTTTTAATTTTTATTCATATTATCTTTTATATGCGAAATATATACGTTTATAAATACCTAACGATTTTTCTAAGAATTTCGACAATTAGTAGGGGGTAAGGAAATTCTCAAAATATTTTTCTATTTATTAAAATTAAACCTGTTTACCACTTATCAATTTTTTTACTCAATCAAATCAAGGAATTGTAAATTGGCAATTTTATTTTGGTGCGTGTTATACTAAAATTTCTTTTTAAAAATATTATTTTTTTATTTATTTGAATTAGCTTTACCTTTATAATGGATTAAAAATAATACAATAATAATTGTTCAAGATTGGGCACAATAGAACCCGTTCTAGTTTACTAGATAATTTGTGGATTTCGAGTGGCTCAAATTATCTAAAATTTTGATTGCCGCAACTTTCCCATTACTTCAGATTTTCATCAACAACTTTTCTCTGTCCAACTGGTGACAAAATTAAATAGTTTATAATTAAATCGGTGAATTTGTTGGTGAGGCACCAGTCCATCAAATATTCACTTCGATTTTACTGATGAAAAGAAAATCCGACGTTGTCTAATATGACACAGTCGTTATTTCAGTTAGCATTTATGTGATTTGATATAAGTTATTTTTAAGACTCTTTTAGCACCATTTAGTAAGAAAATATAAATCATTTAATTATTTTAGTTTTAAATGTGAACAGATGACAAGTGGTGGTTTCAGCATTAACAGTCAATTTTGTTTTCTTTCTTCCCGTTTGGATACCATAGAATTTTCACCTACAACAATAAAAACCAGCCGTGCCGTCGTTAATTCGTATGGGTGAAATGAGAAAAAAAATCTAGGTTACTATCTACAATTTTGACAGATTTGACATTAATCTCTATTTGTCACAGATTTGTACTAAAATATGGTATACAGGGATTTCAGTATAAATGCTTAGTTTTCGCTATAGAGGATATTAAGTACAAATTTTTATTTTTATTTTTTTGATTATTTAGGAATAATTTCCAAACAAATTTGAATGTTGGCATAAAACTTGGAGTGCGGTTTTTTTTAGGACGCTAAATTTAAATATGTCATAGGTTTTGACGCTGCTTGTAGAGGGCGTCACCTACAAGGGTACGATTGAATTAAATTGGCCCTAACTTTTTTGCTACCCTGTACATTGAAGTTTCATATTAATACGTTTATTCCATTATCAATTCTAAGCAAAAAAGATATACCTACTTGGTTGAAATCTCTGAAAACAACCGTTTCCGAAATATTGGCTGAATAGTTAATAATATTTACCTACCGCGAAAAAATTTTAAAGCGCCACTGTTTTGTGTGTTGCAAAAAGTTTGTTATTTTTCATACAACTAAAAACAGATTTTAATAAAAAAATATGGTTGGTATTCAATTTTGAACATTTCTAGTGATAGTATAGTATTTTGAAATCTCTCAAAAATATTAGGTATTGAATTTATTGTTACACATTTAGCAATCAACAGAAAATGGTAAATAGCGACGTAGGTACTTAAGTATCTGCTTATTTAACTTCCTAATTATCTAAAGACCGGTAAATTTTACTAATACTTCACAAGAATACTTTATTGCCACAAATTAATGGTACATTTTAATTTAAAACCATTTAAAATTATTTAAAAAACCGTACGATTGCGTACGATTTTTTTTTCAAAAAACGTCCCCTTCTCCCCCAATAACTACGCCACTGGAGTGCATTTTGGAATAAGTTATCCATGAAAAAATAGTCCCTATTAAAAAAATGTCAAATTTTATCACTTAATCTTTTATGTCAGTGAAATTACAGGAAAATAATATTGAATATTTGAAACTATTAACACCCTGTACCTCCGTAGAGAAGCGTCCTATCAAAAATTTTTATAGGGCAAATATGATTATTTTCATTGGTAAAATATGCCATTAAAGTTTGGCAAAACTTATCATTAACACCCTATATATGTAAGAGCTTTTGTAGGATTGAAATGTCTGAATATCAAAAATTTATTGTAAATACTAGAAATATTGTAGGCATTACTATAGCTTGATCGATTTTTATTCTAAAAGTTGGTAGCCTTACGTTTTGCCAATAAAGCAATCAATTGTAACATCTGTAATGATGGTCAATATTAATACAACAAATTCAAATAAAATTTAACCGTTATCAATGTATTTTTTAAAATATCTTCTTAATAGGTCGAAGCGTTCGCATCAAATTTAATACATATTCTTGGCTACTGTTGACTCTTACTTATAGAGGGTCACAAAAATATTAGTTGCGTGCAATCCTCTTTTCTATAGGCACCTTGATAAAAAATTGTAAAATTATATTATGTTTCAAAATGCAGGTTTAGACTCCATTACAAGAAAAAAATGGTAATTGAAAAAATTTTGCTAAAGGATACCATTGCTGAGTTAAATTAAAAAGTATGTTATCGTGTAATAATTACTGCCAATGATAAAGCGTTAGAGAAAGCTGTGATATGCTCAGATTTCGTTCAAATCCCCAACAAGCTATGTGGAAAATTATAAACCAACATAGAAAAATACCTAGAAATACAACAACGCAAATCACTTGCGGCGAATTCAATAATTATTTTGCTAACAATGCCAATAATATAATATCAAAATTGCCACCTTCAACAACTCATTATAGAAGTTATACCGATAACGACAGCCACAACAATAAATTTTCTTTCACCCTTGTTTTATATCATGAGGTAGGTGAAGTCATCACATCTTAAGGACATAAAAATTTTCGATCCTCAACGATATTTCAGTAAAAATATTGAAGAGTATTAAGTAAAGGCACTATAATATTTCCTCTTACTCAGTTACTTAATTTATGTCTGTCCCAGAATATTTTCCCTAGTTGTCTCAAAATCTCCATTGCGACGTAATTCATATCAATAGTGGCACAACAATACAGTAAACATTCTTTTTTCCCATTAATTTTTCTTTCTTTTTGTACTTTTGTGTGAGTACCTACAACGCGTTTGAAGCTTCAAACAGTTCATTTTAGCATCTAAAAATATTAATTGGTTTTTCAACATGAATATCCCAGCTTTCTTTAACGTATAACTTTGGTAATAAGTAACTGTTATATGATTTTTATTCGAAAACCTTGTTCTCTAGCAAATCTTTTCAAGAGTGATAATTTTTTCAGTCAACATTCTTTTGTGCTTTGTAAGAAGCAACAAAATTTGATTTTTTTTCATTATGGTGGTTATGGAAAACTGGATTCCATGCATTTAAAAAAAAACATCATTGTTAAAAGGTCATCTTCAAACTGTTATATCTTTGTAAGGAGTAGTAAGTGAGCTGGTTCAAATTTTTTTTTATTAATTGTTTAACTAAGAAACAGAATTATGGAAAACCCCGTATAACGAATTGTGGCAATATCTTGACAATTACTTGTACAATATGTTAGGTCAAGAATTGAAAATGTAAAACAAGTATACATAAGTTAGGAACTAAAATGTTTTGATTGAAATTTTTTCTTCATTTTTATTTGGACATTTTGTAGGTATTTTGCCACCTGTGCCCAACTGCCCATAAAAACTATCACATCTACTTTAACACAAACTTTAGTTTCCAGAACGAATAAAAACTAATTTTCAGGGCGTAAAATATCTTAAATGAAGTCTGAAATGATATTTATCTATATTTTTCAATATGAGATTTTTAGTTAAACATGAATAATTTCATAAATAATTATTGTCTGACACTTTTTCGCAAGTGTTAATTTAATTTTTTTCACAAGGAAAAACATTCATTATTTTAACAATAATTATAAATATTAATAAAGCTCTACTTTTCGGTTAATTTATTGCTTCGTTTTTGTACTAGAATAGTAATATTTAATAAATGTATTCTAATATCATCTCAAAATTTTTAAACAAGTAATGTACAGTCTTCTGCAAGAACCAAGTGACAGCTTGAAATGTACTTACTTCTGTTATTAAAAATAAAAGTTTCTTTTTAAAACATGCGGGAAAAGCAGGTTAAAATGTTTGTGGTATTAAGAGGTTCTTTAAGTATGCTTATATTTTAAAAATTCATGAAAGAATTTAAAATATTTCTTCCGCCTCAACTTCTTTTACTGGAAGTTAGAATCAAAATCAAATGAGTTACTATATTTTTGAGGTATTTACAACTAAAGACAAATAATTAAATTATATAGGTGTTACAAATGCAAGTGTCTAGTATAAGCAAACTTTTCTACTTTTTCTTTTCTAACTTCGCCCCACAACAATCAGTTAATTGTAGCTTTCATCAAACTTATTTTTGCCATAATGAGAAGTAGATTCCGAAACACCAATAAAAAATATTATTCGGACTACATTTATGTTTCGTTTAACAGAATAATAGCTGATTCGTTATTTAAGTGTTATTCTCATCTTTTTTTTAGAATATGAGAATATTGCTTTGTTACATAAGTATAACACACTATTCCATTTGTGTTACGCTAAATCTGTTAGTTTTTAAACCAATTACAGCTCATTTAACACCAAAATGGTTATAATCTGTTAATTTGAATTTATTTTAACTGTGTGTCTGCCCATTAAATGGGAATTATTTCCAATAGGCAGATAATAGGATGAAATAGTGCTTTGTGTATAAATGTGAAATTTACGGTACCCTTCATATTGTCAGTATTAATTTATAGAACACTAATTTTAAATTTAAATTATGTGGTATAACAATTTTCCTCCAATTAGTCTAATTAGTATTAAGTACTCGCATATGGAAAGTACAATAATTATTAGTTATATAGGTATTGTTATTAATAGTAACTGGAATCTTCAAAGGGGGTAAAATTATTTTTCGGAAATATTCAAGGTAAATTTTTTAAACAGGAATAACTAACTCAAAACCAAAATCGAACAAATAAACGAATTTTTAAATCCACTGCAGTTTACAATATTTCAAACTATAGACCAATTGTACTGCATTCTAATTATGCAAAGGCTTTTGATATATCTGTTTATAATAGATTACTACCTAAAGCTAGAATTCTCCTACAAACAAGGATTAGGATTTACGAAAAGATTGCCGAGTTTTTCCCCTACTTAAGCAATCGTTTTCAATATGTTGAGCATACAGAGCATAATATACTTTTGTAGCTACAAGTGGTGCGCCTCAAGTAATTTAATACCGTATTTGTTTTCTATCTCTATAAACGACATTTTGGTTGAGCAATATTTGAGCAATATATTTTTATCTGTTAATCACGTTGAGATATTTATTGAAATTAAATCTCAATATGATTATGTTAAATATCTTACAATCATAACTTGATATCTTGCATTCATGGTGTATTACAAATAAATTTAAAAATACTCGTATGCAAATACATAATATTCACATTAAAAATCAACATACTTCATTATAACTGCACCTTAGATAATATATTTTTACATTATGAAAATTAAATTAGTCTTGCAATTTTGTTTGACAGGAAGGAAATTTAGTTTTTCTGCATATATTAATGGAATCATATCAACTGCCAAAATGAAGATTGACCTTATTTTTAGAAATCATAAATACATGACACAACATAAAATAAATGAATTTCCCTTCTGTTCAATTAAACCAACTTTTCGTAATTTCGCTACATCTTTGCCTAGTTTTATTTAAGTACATATAAACTTTTTTCTTAGTGCTCCAGGTAATTAATTATTTATTTCTCGTAATTATTTTACTTCTTTTGCCATGTATTATTTAATGTAAATATCTGCAATAAATTTGAAAATAATAAGGTCATATGCAAGTATAGCTTCCTACGCAATTTTTTTTCTTCCAGAAGATAATTTTATAGTTTAATATAAAACGGAAAATTAAACGGAAAGCTTATCTGAAAAGCTTATCTAACTGTAATTGTTTTTAAATTAATGATTACTGTAAAATAAAAACTAATATAGACTTGATATAGACTGCTTTCTGGAGATGTTAAATTAGAATATATTATTTTAGATAAAAAATGACTAATCTATTTTATTAAAAAGTCCACATATTTTTTAATTTTAGAACCGGGTGCATATCTCTATATCAAATTTGGTTGCATCAGAGTAATCGCTTTGCAGTTAATTGCTTCATAGTCAAAGAACTTCCATTTTATATAAAACTGAGATATATAGTTCACAGTACAGGCCCCCTCTGGAAAGTATATTACCACATTATAACTCCTGAGGAGCTTCGTTTTGACGAGTCTACCACATTTTTCCTCTGCGACTTTTCTCGATTCCTCCGCTTTTCCACTCGGAAAAGTCCAAAAACATGGCAATTTCCCGGGGTCTTGAAAAGTCAAGACCACATCTTTTATTTTTAGCTTAAGTAACTGGAAATGTTGTTGCAAATGCCGATTTTTTGTCCGACAGAAATTCTTCCGACATTGACGTGTCTAGAATAGATGAATTAGCCTAAATCTGCCTATTTTGAGTCCACGAAGTGGTCTTCCGTTGTACACGTTATTCTGGGACACCCTGTATATCAATATCTATGTGTCTCTCCATTATTAAATTTCCTCTTCTGCACAGTATTGTATTTAGTGATAAAATATTAAGTTTGAGTTGGTTTGTGGGAGATACTCCAGTTACAAATTTATATAGGTTCGTTAAAATAATACTTTTTATTTATAGTTAAATATATTAAAAAATATTATTAACTTCGATATAATCACACATTTGGTTGTTAAAGTAATAATAGAAATTCGCTTCTGCCAATATTCCACTGAAATCATGAAAAATTAGTTTATTAGATTCGTTCCGATTTTCGCCCACCGAATTCCACTACAAACTACTGGTGTTAACGAATGATTTCAAATACGCTGAAAAATTTATTCGGCACGTTATTTATCAGATACAGAAAAGTAAATTAACGTTGATGGTTCGTGCTTTTTATACGTGTTGTTTAACGACGTTGTTCTCGTTACCCTGGAAAATTGTTGTCCGTTTGTATCACACAAGCTGATAGGTAAATTCGATAAACAACAATTCGGGTTTGATTTTATGGAAAAATGATACTTAATAATGTATAATGAAAAACTTGGTTTATCATTCATGTTTAAATTTCGAATTTTAAAATCGAATTATTGAGTTCAGAATTTTATATGGAATGGAAAATGAATATATCATTCTATATATGTATGTGCGTAATTTATATTTGTATAAATAACATTATACGTGCTTTATATAAATTAAGTGGTTTATAATTTTTATAATTCGAAATTTAATATAAAATTTATTAGATTAAAATTAAATATTGAAAATG
This sequence comes from Anoplophora glabripennis, assembly GCF_000390285.2. Taxonomy (NCBI): domain Eukaryota; kingdom Metazoa; phylum Arthropoda; class Insecta; order Coleoptera; family Cerambycidae; genus Anoplophora; species Anoplophora glabripennis. The sequence continues at coordinate 934,132 of NW_019416312.1, forward strand.
AAATGTATATAAACATTTGAATTTAATTTTTCAGACTTTTACCAACTTATTCCTGGTGTAATATTAAAAAAATAATAATAACATTTGGTTTTCAAGTGTGATCCTGCGACTATTTAGCTTAAAAAAAATAAGATCTCCACGCAAAGTTACAATTTGGTAAATAATTATAATTTTATATAAGCATAATAGTCTTAATTTGAGTAGTTTTATTTGTTAAATCTCAAAACTTGAAAAACATCTGGCCTTCTTTCTCAAGGAATATCGTGTCTTCCAACTTCGTAAATTTGAATTCATTTTAATTATTTAAAAAACCTTAAAAATACATATAGCCCAGTCATTATACACATGAAACAGCCTGTTTCGGGAAAAAAATACTATTAGAAGTTTTTTTGCGGAATATTGTTCGGAAACCTATTATAAACAAAATATGAAAAAATCAACTCGAGACTAGTTGGGAAACTTTGTTAATACAATGGTCAAAGTTATAGAAAAGTGGTTTTTTGACTGGCGTAAAAAAAACTATTATTCATAGCGAAAAAAAGTTTATACAAAAAAGGTAGGTATTAAATAAGCCTATAAAATGAGATAAGTCCGATTAAAATCCGATAATTTGTTTATGCGCAAGAGCTCAAAAATGGTCCAAAATGGCCGTTTTCTTCAATTGCTAGTAATTAATGCAATTTTCATCGCAGACACTTGTAATTCAGGATTTTTGAGGCTTTTTACACCCTTAATAAGTGGTAAAAATTTCAGCCCGAAAGCTTCATTGGTTTGGCGTTGGCGGAATATGTTATCTAAGAAGATGCTATTTTCAATTCATTTTTCCCAAGCTCACAGGCGTTGTAGAGTTTCGATCATTAGTTGTTTTTGTACCTAAATAGCTGTATTAACATATGCATCTACTGATAATTTAATTTTTCAAATTTAATTTGTTTAAAATTGACTTTGAAAAAATGTTAATATTTATTAAATTGTTAAGATAGGTAATTATTATAAAATAAAATAGTAACCTTGCGCGCATGCTCCGCCTTGCTCTTCCCACTCGTTTGCTAGACCGAGTAATAGAACGCATCGCCGCTATCTTCTTATTTGCAATGAAATAGTTGAATTCACCTTAATGTTAATGTAGGACATGAAAATATAGCTCTTAATGTATACTCTCTTCAAATGTCGGCTCTTAAAATTAATAATTAAGGTCACTGCGATTAAATAAAAAAAAAATTATCTCAGCTTCTAATCAACTTAGAACAACGATTTTTTTTTAAATTCGAAGAAAAATAGTATTAACTAAACTAGTATTGAGGTTACTATTTTATTTTATCATAATTACATATCTTAACAATTTAACATTTTTTCAGTCATTTTTAAACAAATTAAATTTGAAAAATTAAATTGTCAGTAAATGCATATGTCAATACAATTATTTAGGTACAAAAGCAACTAATGATCGAAACTCTACAACGCCTGTGAGCTTGGGAAAAATGAATTGAAAATAGCATCTTCTTAGATAACAAATTCCGCCAACGCCAAGCTAATGAAGCTTTCGGGCTGAAATTTGTACCACTTATTAAGGGTGCAAAAAGCCTCAAAAATCCTGAATTACAAGTGTCTGCGATGAAAATTGTATTAATTATTAGCAATTGAAAAAAACTACAATTTTCGACCATTTTTGAGCTCTTGCGCATAAACAAATTATTGGAACTTAATGGGACTTGTCTTATTTTATAGATTTATTTAATACCTACCTTTTTTGTATAAACCTTGTTTCTCTATGAATAACAGTTTTTTTACGCGAGTCAAAAAAACACTTTTCCATAACTTTGACCATTGTTTTAACAAAGTTTCCCAACTAGTCTCGAGTTGATTTTTTGATATTTCATTTATAACAGGTTTCCGAACAATATTCCGCAGAGAAACTTCTAATAGTATATTTTTCCCCAAAAAACCCATAATGACTAGCCTAATATTAGATTGCCACTCTTAAAGATTGAGTGAACACAAAATGTATCTAGGCAACTAAAATTGTCTAGAAGTATGTTCTATAATAGAAAAAATTAATTTATCTAAATTATTAAATTATTTATTTGCTAAATTTATTTAGGTAGCGGTAAGTTTCCGATTCATTCATAAAAATTAACTCATTCATGCAAATGTGAATATCTAAACACGCAACGTATTGTATATTAGGAATATTTGAAAAAGAAACACTTGTTTGTTGTTTTCAGGTTTCCAATAGCATAAAATCAATTTTACGATACGAGGATACAAACAACAGTGACGAAAAGCTATTGATTTTCTACATATTACGTAACCCAGACATCGATGGGAAATAGTTTCTAAATCTACAGCTAAGTTTAAAAGGACTGCGAGTATACATACAGAAAACACCGTCATAAAAATTTACACAGTTATTCCTAATATCGTGATAGTAACAAATAGTATCAAAGTTTCATATATTATCTGAAATTTTGAGAAAATATACAATTTGCTATTAGTCCAGGCGGTAGAGCACTAAAAGTAGGCTTTGGCCTAAATATTATGTAGAATAAGAATCCGAGTTTGCCTATTCCAAAAAACCATTGCTAATTTCAGGGGAATAATAAACATACAAAAAGAACGAAAAATTACCCGTTTTTCGACATATTTTTCCCTGTAACATTGAAAGTAAGTCCTAAATAAAAAAAGTCATCCTTTATTTTTTGTTAGTTGACGATTTTCTAAAATACAATAAGTGCGAATCAAAGAAGTTGAATTTTACATTAACAATGGGCGAAAAATCATATGTATATTTGGAGCAATTTTTAAAATTTAAAAGTAAAGATTTATAAATACATATTGATGAAACTCTGTAAACAAGTAGTAAAATATGGCAATTCTACCGTAAAAATTTTGCAACGAACGATGGCGCGGTTTTCGTTTCAAAGGATTGTTAATTAAGAAAATTTCAAAAAGTTTATTGCATACCGTTGGTTTGAGGAGGTTCGATACATCTCTTGCGGGGCTTTTATTTGAATAAAAGTATCTATTTATTCATTTAAGAGCTTGTAAAATGATGGATGAAATCTGGCAACATTGCCCTGGCGTGGTGTTAAAAGTTGAGTCAACTGTCATTACTGTCAACTGTGCTTTGCGCGTATTCCGTAAACATGAATGAACATCCAAGATACAAAGGAAAAGTAATGATTGAAGAGCAATATAAAATGCGTATGAAACAGAATGTGGATTGATGAGAAAGAAGTAAAATGTCCAAACCGAGAATCCATATGATAACTGTCAAGAAGCTCAGTGTACAATAGTGAGCTGTCCCCTTGTCAAATTGAAGATTATGACGGAACATCTATACCGTTCGTTTTGCAAAGAGATCCTTTCAATTTTTGTTTCAAAATGCTATTGTATTGCATGCGAACACGAAAAATTTTTTTAATATTAATTATTACTACATATGTTTTACCCATTTTTAAGAGCAATATTCACGTTTGATTAAAGTTTTTTCCCAACTCGCATAAGAGCCTGTATAAAAGAGCATAATTTTTATCATTTTTCAAAAAAACTATATTGGCAATCGATCTGATATTTTTACACGAGACAGTTGGCATATTTATTAACAGATTTCAATGATTTTGAATACTTTCTTACCATTTTTTGTTCGGTATCGAACCTCCTTAAATTAAGGTTTAGAAAGGGCACACAATTTTTTAGAGATACTTGTTGTCATAATAAACAATGATCAGTATTAAAAATACCTATTTTTTCTTAATTTTTCAACATTTACTCTGTAAACAATTATTTATTACCCAGGGAATTTTCTATGCAATCTTGCACACATAAAACCTACGTCGTAACCCTTGCTTTTTAGTCAAATATGACAGCATTCTACTGTGTACATTCTGAGATATAGAAGCGTAAAGTTAATGATAAATAAATTTATAGCTTACGTAATCGTGAAGTCCAGAAAAAAAATGTTTTTATAGCTAACTACAAGTACTTTCAATAACCGTTTAGTGCATTTTCGGCAGATAAAAGGTTAGTGAAAGAAAAATCAAGAAAGGTACCGTGGTTACTGGAATTTTCCTGCGGCACGCCGTATGGGTTTCAAAATGCGTATGCGCCATAAAAGATGAGTTTTCTCGGGAACAATAGCACTTATCAAGACGATTTTATTTTAAATTTGATATAGCAAAATGACAGGAATACGAATATTTTTTTGCATTCGATTGTCGATTGCATAGAAAATTCCCTGGGCAATAAATAATTGTTTATAGAGTAAAATGTTGAAAAATTAAAAAAAAAATAAATGGTTATAACAGTCTAAAAAATTGTGTGCCCTTTCTAAACCTTAATTTAAACCCACGGTACTTTTTGAAATTTTCTTAATTAACAATCCTGTCAATCAAAAACCACGCGATTGATCGTTGCAAAATTTTTAGGGTAGAATTCACATATGTTTTACTATTTGTTCACAAAGTTTCATAAATATTTATAAATATTTACTTATTTTAAAAATTGCTCCAAATATACATATGATTTTCTACTACCTTTCGCCCATTGTTAATGCAGAATCCAACTTTTTTGGTTCGCAGTTGTTACTTCATATAAAATTGTCAAATAAACAAAAATTAAAGAATGATTTTTTTTTATTTAGGGCTTAATTTTAATGTTACAGGGAAAATATAACGAAAAATGGGTAATTTTTCACTCTTTTTGTGTTTGTTGTTCCCCTGAATTTAGCAATGGTTTTTTGGAATAGGCAAACTCGGATTCTCATTCTACATAATATTTGGAATTTTTCTGTACAACAAAATAGATTACTTCAAATACAAACGCCTCGAATGCTCTGCCGCATGGACTATATACAGTTTTAAAAAATTAATGGTTTATCTAATTTTAATATGTAAATTTTGTTGATTTTATACTATTGTTTGCCGTCCTCATTTGTTTATTTAGAGGAATTGAACAAAGTAATTATTAAATTGTAAATTATTGTATAAAATATTTGAAATACTCGTATTTAAAATAAATATTTCTATGTACAAATACTGTGATAAAAAGTAACTTCTGAAATTAATGCAATAAAATTTGGATAAGATTCTTAAAACAAATTTAGGAAACCAGTATTTTTTATTTTTGCCAAGTGGCCCCCTCTTTCGGGGTTACAACCTGATGAAATCTGTTCCTAAGAATAGTATTATTTTTATATCTCAGAATCCTGTTGTACGAGTATCACTAAATTTGGTATACAGAGGTTTTAAGATATGTGAAATCTGATAGTGCTACTATTTTTGGTGGGGAGCTCCCTTAAGCCCCCCCTGTCTTTGGTCGGACATTTGAATTTCTAAAAAATTATTAGTCCCCTATAAAGCTATCGAATTTAGAATTTTTTTGTCTCTTTTTCGAGAAAAATGTCAAAATGTGCTTTTGTACTCATATTTTTAAGAACAATATTATCGCTTATTTTTTGACAGAAGAATTCACTCTTAAAGTTATAATTTAGACACTGATTGGCAACCTTAAAAAATTCGGAGATCATATAAGCTGCAGTTATTTCTTGTTTATTTTCAGAAAATGATACTGAACTTCTTGAACAATCCAAACGAAAAGATGCTGATTATGACAATACCAACAACTGGCCTGCTCACACCGATGACGCAGTTTTCAGCAGCAATTAAACAAAAGTACACTTATTTCATAAGGAGGGTGCCTCAGGCGGTGACTATGCAGAACTTTAGGACCGTATTAAGTTTCGGTGATATGGGTGGAAGACCGGTCGAAGAGCTGGCCGTTTTAATGGAAGGTGTGTTTGTACCGCTTCTCTCCAATCCTGGAAACCAAAGGGGCTGGCCAAAGGTTGTGGCTGAGGACGTCGTTTCTCACGTTAGAGATTTTAAAAGCAATGTAGAACAGGTAAGTGCTACGGTTACAATTTATTTAGTAAATATATTGCAATGGATGGAAATACCGTTTGTTTCACTGAGTGAACAACAATCGTTAGGAATAAAGAATAAACAAAGATAAATAAAGAATATATTGGAACTGAATTCATAGTTTGAATTTTAGAATTTTGGAGTATAGCAAACAACTTGGTCTATTGGTCATTTGCATTGCAATTAAAAGCAAAAGGATAAATGCAAATGCAAACACAATACTCATATATATGTGGATTGAAATTAATAAAAATGTATTAATTAGAAGTCTAATTAAGTGTATAGGTACGTTTTCATTCAATTCCGTCAGGGCATTGTGAAGATATGACACCCTCGAATACTGATGCATTCGCCAGGAAAAGTTTATAGAGCAAACTCTACTTATTTTTTGGCAATTAATTTATTCCCGCAGTTTCAGTATTTAAAGTAAGATCACCTTGTATAATTTAAAATTCATACTTACTGATGGGTAACAATTTTGATTTGAATGGTTAATTGCTTTGTTTTGGGTACTTAAATTGGTACGGTTAATTGTTGCTCATCCTGTATAAACATAAATAAATCACAAGAGAAATATAAATAAATAAAAGAAAATACTTTCCGAATTCTATTTCAGTTAATAATGGATTATTAAAAATTCAGGATTAGATAAAATCAAACATCTGTTAATCAATTCTTTGAAACTGGCGCATTTGTCACATTTTGTATAAATATAGAATATGAATAAAAAGGTGTAATGGTCTTATTAGCTTATTATTAAATTTCTGATAGTTTGTAAACTGTTTTTACTACGCATGCTTGGCGGTGCATTTTACACTGCAAGAACGATTGTTAAGTTGGAAATGGTTGGAAATTTACACGAAATTTGAAATAAAGATAATTTGAAACTGACAATAGAGAGAAATGTTAACTCCAAATCTGTCACTGACTAGTAGTTGGAGTAGGGGTTTTCTGCTTTTTTGTGATTATGGGAATGGCTGTGTTTAATGACAAAGAGAGTGGAGGAAAAAATAGAATTATTTTAATTTGATATTTCTATCGCAGCTAGATTTTAATTTTAATCATTAATAATGGCCTGTATTTTACATTCTTTTTGACGGGCTTTGGATGACAGGTTTGTAGCAATAGACCAGGGCAAGCAAATTTTTTCTGGATTACCTTCAGTAAAACTCACATAATAAAATTGTAGATTCCTAGATCTGCGCAAGGTGCGGAACATTTTTAAAATTGAAAAAATGTTTAAAAAAATTTAAAAAATACCAATTTTTTACTTATATCTTAGAACCTATGCATTTTGGAAGAATATTGAAGAGGAAAAAAGATTTAGAATTGAATTTTGCACAATATACTGTCAGTTAAAAATGTTTAAATGTATTATCGATGTTGCAAAATAGCAATAATTGATGAAAAAAGGAAAAATAATCAAGTTTTTTGGATAATTTTAAAAAATATTTTAATTGCTCCGAGGGCATTCTAATTTTGATAAAAAAAAACTTTATGACCCATTTACACAAGGCCAGTTGTGAAGACATTTCACTAAGCCAATCCAACATTGGCATCGTGTAACCAAGGTAACCAAGCCACTCCACTAATTAGAACGGTTTCTAATTTTAGGAGCCAATAGCCTCAACTTGGTCATTGGATTGGCTTAATGGAATGTCTTCACAACTGGCCTCGTGTAAATGGGCTATTAGGAGCCAATAGCCTCAACTTGGTCATTGGATTGGCTTAATGGAATGTCTTCACAACTGGCCTCGTGTAAATGGGCTATTAGTGTATAATAAAACAATACACCAAATTTCATTAAAATCGGTTCGATAGTTTTAGCAAAATAATTTTTTGAAAAAAAATAAATTTTTTAAAAAATTGAAAACAGTTGATTAGGACGGTCACAGTAAATTTTTAAAGTGAACACTCTTTTTTTATTTTTAAATAATTAAGGTCTGCGCATACATACGCGGTAGCGATGGCGGTGGCGGTAGCGGTGGCGGTGGCGTTATTCGAATTTAAATATACCGCTCGTACCGCGACATGTATGTTTTGACCCATTTGTTTCTATGCGTAAAGGCCTGCACATACATACGCGGTAAGGTAAGCGGTGGCGGTGACGTTTGAATGTAACACATAGAAACAAATGGGTCAAAACATACATGACGCGGTACGAGTGGTATATTTAAATTCGGATAACGCCACCGCCACCGCTACCGCCCCCGCCATCGCTACCGCGTATGTATGTGCAGGCCTTTACATTCAAACGCCACCGCCACCGTTTACCTTACCGCGTATGCAGGTGCAGGTCTTTAGAATACATTTATCAATTTGTAATGTAGTCTACCAAAATTACAATTTTAAAGTATGATTTTTTCTTAATTTTATCTGTATTTTACAAAAAAATTAATTTCCAAATAANTTTTAATTGCTCGGAGGTCTTTCTAATTTTGGTAAAAAAAAACTGTAGAGTATAATAAAACAATACACCAAACTTCATTAAAATCGGTTCGATAGTTTTAGCAAAATAATTTTCTGAATAAAATAAAAATTTTTTTTCGAATTTTCAAAATGTTGCACAGCCTCAAATAAAGCATGTAGGTACTTGAAAAATTTTTTCGCATAGAAAAGACCGCTCAACCTTTCAAATGGTTTTTAAAAAATTTAAATCAGTTGATTATGACGGCCACAGTAAATTTTTAAAGTTAACACCCTTTTTTTATTTTTAAACAATTAGATTACATTTATCAATTTGTAATTCTAATCTTAATTTTATCTGTATTTTACAAAAAAATTAATTTCCAAATAAAAAAATTATTTTTTTAATTTGTTTAAACAAAAATCGTTTATATAATAATTGTAATAACTAAATACATTCATATTCAGAGTGTTGAAATATATACGTAAACAAATTTTTTCATTGAAAAAATGCAATAGCATAGGGTAAAATATATAGTATATTTAATGCATAAATAATAAACTTTGTTTATAACAAAATATATGCAAATTAGACAGTTGGCATATTCGAATTCCTTGGTCCGCGAGCCATCGAATTAAAAAAAAATGATCCATTAAAAGCCGAGGCAATGCAATTTTTTTCGTATCTTCGCATTTTGAACCTGCGAAATCAATCTGGGAGCGAAAGCCCTCTCTCCCACTTTTCGTGTTATAAGTCACTTTTCGTGTGTGCGAGCGATAGCTTTTCCGCTGATTTGTCGATGTTGTTGCCGATAACTTATGAATATGAAAATTTTCCCAGCTTAGAACTCGGAAAAACGAAGCCACTGGATCAAAGATTAAGTATTGATAAATTGTTTATAAATTAACGGTAAATCCCGGTAAACTTTGACCGCTTATATCTCGAGAACCAATAAACGGAATTTAACTTTTTTTGTTAAANAAATACATTCATATTCAGAGTGTTGAAAAAATGCTATAGCATAGGGTAAAATATATAGTATATTTAATGCATAAATAATAAACTTTGTTTATAACAAAATATATGCAAATTAGACAGTTGGCATATTCGGATTCCTTGGTCCGCGAGCCATCGAATTAAAAAAAAATGGATCCATTAAAAGCCGAGACAATGCAATTTTTTTCGTATCTTCGCATTTTGAACCTCCGAATTCAATCTCGGAGCGAAAGCCCCCTCTCCCACTTTTCATGTTTTAATTCACTTTTCGTGTGTGCGAGCGACAGCTTTTCCGCTGATTTGTCGATGTTGCCGATAACTTATGAATATGAAAATTTTCCCAGCTTAGAACTCGGAAAAACGAAGCCACTGGATCAAAGATTAAGTATTGCTAAATTATTTATAAATTAACGGTAAATGCCGGTAAACTTTGACCGCTTATATCTCGAGAACCAATAAACGGAATTTAACTTTTTTTGTTAAAAGAAACGTCTTTCAGAGTATTTTAAAATTATAATTTTTGAAAAAAACTAAATTGCAAATTTATAAATGTAATTTAATTGTTTAAAAATAAAAAAGAAGACTTTAAAAATTTACTGTGGCCATCTTAATCAACCGACTTCAATTTTTCAAAAACCATTTGTAGGGTTGAGCGGTCTTTTCTATGTGAAGAAACTTTCATGTATCTAGATTTTTTATTTGAGGCTGTGCAACATTTTGAAAATTCGAAATTTTTTTTTTCAAAATTTTTCTCAAAAATTATTTTGCGAAAACTATATAACCGATTTTAATGAAATTTGGTGTGTTGTTTTATTATACTCTAAAGTTTTTTTTTACCAAAATTAGAATGTCCGCGGGACAATTTTTTTAAAAATTATCTAAAAAACTTGATTATTTTGTCTTTTTTTCATCAATTATTGCTATTTTGCAACATCGGTAATAAATTTAAAAAATTTTAACTTACAGTGTATTGTACGAAATTGGATTCTAAAACTTATTTCTCTCTTCAATATTCTTCCAAAATGCATAGGTTCCAAGATATAAGTAAAAAACTCAGATAAGATAGATATATTTTTAAATGTTTTAAACATTTTTGCAATTTTAAAAATGTTCCGGACCTCGTACAGATCTAGGGATCTACACTTTTATTATGTGAGTTGTACTGAAGGTATTCCAGCAAAAATTAGCTTGCCTCCTCTTACATCCAAGAAGTGGAATATTTCGACAGATCCGCCCTGGTATATAAGTAAAGTTTGACGGTTTAAAATGGTTGACGGATTCAAATTTAGTTAATGCATAATGCAAAATTATAAAACGTAAGCATAAAACTCGACGTTCACATGGATAAAAATAGTTTGAAAAAAAATTAAACGTTAAACCATTTGCTATTTTTATATTTTGATTCAAAACATGGGCGAAAATCTGATTTCCGCTTAGCATTGCTTTACATCTACAACGACTTTTGGCTGGGCTCTCTGCGAGTAGGGTTCTACAAACAGTTTCAGAGGTCAAAATCCAAAGTTGAGTAAATTCCAAAATACAAGAAATGTATTTATTAAGAGGTTTTGCTATAAACAATTCTTTAAAAGAAATTTTCTTGATACTTTAAAATGATTGCCATTTATCATAGCTTAACATAATGCAAATATATTAAACCATATATCAGCTAAAATCAAATTTTATGCCTGTTTGCACCGAAATTATCATAAGAACAACTTAATAAAGTTGTTTTTAAAATTAAGTTATACTATTTTTTTAGAGCATTGCACCGACGGATCATAAACTATACTTAGCAAAGTAGGTCTATGTATTGGCAACAACGCAGAAATATAGTAACTTTCATTGCTTTATGTTGGGTATTTTAGTTATTTCTGATTTTCTTCCGTTTGTTACATGGACTTATGAAAAATTAGGTTAGGTTAGGTTTCGGTGGTCGGTTTGTCGTGTCATGTCTATGGTGTTTGTTGTAAATGTAATATAAAATAATATATGGTTGTTGTTGATGTTGACCAAAAGACTAGTTAAAAATAATAATTTCCTCAAGTACCTAGTAACTCTTTTATTCTACTACTTCCTCTATCAACGGTAAAATTCGCAGACAAGTCTGGTTTGTAAAACGAAATATTTTATAAAAATTCAATTCGTCCATTGTATGGAAATAGTCAGATCTTGTATAATTTAATCTAGGAAACCCAAATTCTATAATTTCCAAAACATAAATCATCCTCAAATATGTCATTCAATCGAATATCCACAATACTTTTTTTACAACTACCCACTTTAATACCACACACATTAATACTGACCATTTTATTTGTACTTTCCACGTTTTTTCTTTGAAATTTTAGTGTATTGCGCACGCTCCAAGTCTGTTTGAAAAAAGAACTTCATAAGTCGCTGTCAAACTGAGGCTTAAATTTAAGAAGCTGTTTCCATACTAAAGAAGATTTTAACGTATGGTGCAATACAAAAAGCTTACTTAAGCTTTTCTTATTTTAAGTAATGCTTATTAACTTCGGTGCAAACGGGCATTAATGATAGGTGCGTGTAAGGTTTAAAAGGTAATATACAGTAAATAAGTAGTTTGTATAATATCTGTAAATTTATTTATTTGAAAAGGTAATAATGCGTGTGCAGTTTGTAAGTTATTTTTTTATCCATGTGGATATGAGATGGAAGGAATATACCGTCTACAGCCTATCGCAATAATACCTGGTCGATGTGTGGGTCGCTAAATTTTTTTACTTAATTTTACCCATATTCTTACCAATATAAATGTGCCCTTCTAGACCACAGATAAGTCTTCACCCAGTATGGTCGTCAGCAAATGGTTTGGTGACAGTTTGAAAATCCTGAATAAACACAAAATTCCTAGTCAGTGTTTGATATTTATTCTGTAGAAACAATATTTTTTTAATGCGTATGCTGTGGACAATTGGATATCGTTAGAGACTACTGTAGAAGCAACTATATTATTTCTTATCTGTCGTAGCATCTCCAGTTTAAAATACATGTTTTTGTTCAGTTCGAACTGGATCAAACTTTCACGTGACGTGTTGTTTTCGATAATTTCCGCTAAAAAACAGACCGGAAATAACGGATATAAGTTTTATCTTAAAAATTTAATAAAGCAATTAGTAATAAATTTTCCCGATATTCAAACTTTCGCGAAATTCATCTAAATTTAGCCCCAAACTATTTAGTTTCACACGATATCATTTATCTGATTTCGAGGTGACTATGGCGTGCAGGCACGAAACTCTCAGTGTTCGTTAAGGTTACCACTCTATGCGCGATTTGTTACTGTGAAACTTCGTGCAACAAAGTATTCACGAGAAATTAATAGTCGTTTGTATTTTATTTCATATTTTCAAGAGTTTAAAGTAACATAACATCCATGAGTTGTTAGGCATATAAAATCGGCTCTAGTTGCGCTATCTTGGAAGTATTTTCATAATAATAATAATCAGCCTTGTTAATAGATAATAATTGATTAATAAGTTCTTTAATACCTTACTAGCTGGAAACCGCTTGAATCATACTAAAATACCTTGCCAATAATGTTTTTTTCTAATTAACAGATTGTTTAGAACATTAATTATGCGACAACACAGAAATTTATTCATATAGGTACTTAAAATTTCGTTTGGTAAATATATCTATAATCAACTTTAAACGTTAAGATTAAAAGAGTTTTGTTAAAAACCGATATTTTACGAAAATTTGCTGTGTCTGATACACAAATCTATGAATCAGTGGCAGAGATATTGGGATAGATAACATCGTCATTGAGAACTCTAGAATTTTGATTACAAAGAATAATTTGAAAATTGGAGAAGTGCATTTAATTTTGGTTGGTATTTCTAAGAAAAAAAATATATTTTATTCGATAAACCAGCTATTTCTCAGTTATTAGTATTTTTCATTGGAAGTGCAATTTTAAACACTGTAATTATGAAATCTCTAAAAAAAATCACTCACAGGAATTTTTAATTTTCTGAAAAAATAACCCCTGAAAAAAATTAAAATTGCTGTACCACCAACATTTTTGACTTCTGATAGTTACAATGTTTAAAATGCTATTCCTCAAAAAAAAGTTTTTTGTGAGATGGTTTTGCAGTTATTTTCTATTTATTCATCTACAGGGTGACCCATTAAGAATGGAAACATTCGCGTACAAAAGTTGTTTATGGACCGATTTGAACCGGGTTTCTTTTTAAAGATAGATCTCTAAAAGCTCTATCTTGATGCAAAATTTGAAGACGAAATTTTGATTTTCAAGGCCTATTATGATTTTTTGTTAAGTGAAAATTAGCAAAATTTTGTTCGCTATTTTTCTATAAAAAATCTGACTACACCACTGGATTTAGGAACCCCTCAAATGCATTTATACCAATTTTTGCGAAAAAAGTTTACCCCTAAAAAAATTATGACAATATCGGCATCACCAGTGTTTGCCGTTGTCGGTGAACCTATTCTTTTATAAAAACTGACTAGAACCCAAAGCGAAACAAAATTAAATAACAAATACTGGTTTACTAATTATTACTCAGAATCATAAAAACCAGTATACACAAAATAAACAACAATTACTCTAATATAAACAACAATTGATAAAAAAAAATGATTAAAAAATTACATTTTTAAAAATGAAAAAGGAGTCTATCATATTGATTTAACCACTAATCCTCCGTTTAATTCCATACATTTTTCATAACGTTTTTTTATATTTTACATTTGTTCATATTATTTTTAAGCAACGTTATTTTCTAGAATATCTCGTAATATTTTTTTCAGAAAATTCTTCACAACGAATTGGATTATGGTTGTAGAATCCAGTGGCTTTTTGAATAAAGAAATTATAAATGTAATTATTTTTGTTTAAAAAGGTAATATTTGTAAGTTTTGGCATAATAACCACGAAATAATAATAATTTGACAAACTTGGTGTTTATTTTATGTATACTGGTTTTTATGGTTCTTATTAATAATTATTAAATCAGTGTTTGTCATATAATTTTGTTTCCCTTTGGGTTCTATTCGGTTTTTATACTACAATAGGTTCACCGACAACGGCAAACACTGGTGATGCCGATATTGTCATAACTTTTTTAGGGGCAAACTTTTTTTCGCAAAAATTGGTACAAATGCATTTGAGGGGTTCCTAAATCCAGTGGTGTAGTCATGTTTTTCATAAAAAAATCGCTAACAAAACTTTGCTATTTTTCACTTAAAAAAAATTCATAGTAGGCCTTGAAAATTTCGTCATCAAATTTTGCATCAAGATAGAGCTTTTGGAGATCTATATTAAAAAAAAACGATTCAAATCGGTCCATAAACAACTTTTTTACGCGAGTGTTTCCATTCTTAATGGGTCACCCTGTATATAGATGCCTGCAATATTGCAGGCTTATTTTAGGATTCTTAATGACGGTGTTTCCCAATGTTTTTGATAGTGTTTGTAAGATTTGTGTATTAACTCCTAACTAAATTTTTGCCCATAATTAGGTAAATCGTCATTAGCCTAAGTTTCATGAATCTACGTCATGCATATTCAAGAGTATCTCGAAAACACTTTTCCGAATACTTTTCCATAAGAAACTTCTATTATTGATTTTTGACATATAATTTAAAATTTAAGTTTGGAAGAGTATTAGTCAGCAACATTCTTGCTATTAGAGATAGATTACCTAATCAAACTTTACGTAACCGTAAGAAAATGTGTCGTTCGACTGTAAAAATATATGGCGTTATAATTAAATTTTCAAAATTCTCATCCGGTGAAACTTAAAGCAGTGAAAAATATGAGAGTTTTACTCAACTGTGTAGAAATACACATTTTCGACTTTTTTGTACTTTTTCACTCAGTAAGCAGTAAGTATATATTTGTTATACCTATACTAACAATCCAAATAATAAAGACGGAAAATATCCGCTATAAATTTCCAAAATTAATTCAAATGTATGAAGTAGTCGAAAACAAAGTTTGATATAAAAAATATAGTATTTTCGAAGAAAATAATGGAGTAGTTTCTTTCAACAACAAAAGAACTAGAATGTTAGTTTCATGACAATTATTTAATGTTTTTGGTGAAAATGTTAGAGAATTTATGTCAGTAATACTTTTTATTTTAATTTGAAATCTTACTTTACGTGAAATATGTCACATACTAAGTGAAAAATTACGAAAATTAGGTACTAAATGCCTGTTAGCATACAGGTGATATAACTAGCATAAATGGTCCGTTTAATTATTGACACTGCTCACATTTTTAAGTCAGGCCAGGGTGCAGTGTGGGTCAACAGATCTAAGAAAGCGTGTCTCTAAAACAGGTAATTTCTGTCAGAATCCAGAGGGTATTGCGATCGACGCCCTTAGATATGACAAATAATTACGCATTTCTCATTAGTATTTATTACATATAATAGTTTTATTACTCTCTTATAACAGTTTAAGTAACAATTTGCCCCGTTTTAAGATATGCTTTCTGAGATTCGAGGACGTTGATCTCCTAAAACTGTGGGCAATGTCAACAATTAGACAGACCCTTTGGACCTGTATATCTAATGTTATTTAAATATTATAATTAATATAATAAATGTATGAATAGTATAAATAAATTAACTAATTTATTAATTAAAATCTGTGGGCAAGTGTCAATTCTTACTTTAGCTTATCTGATAGCGTAGCTTATCGTAGCTTATAAAATCAAAGCGAAGCTTATAAAACCACATTTCCGCATCGATTATAAGGGTAAGATTTCGTAAATCCAATCGGGAAAGGAGGAAACCATCAATGTCATATTTAGGGACTTGTCATGAATTAGAGGAGTTTTCATTTGCAAAACATGTAAACAGTATTTGTAATGTAATGTAAAAGTAATTTAAACACCTGAAACACTAATTAGAAACATATTATTTAAAAATTTTGATAACTAGAAACTTAATTAACATTTCATCTGTTTGACGGTATTTGCCAAAATAACTTTTTTATTTTATAAACCTGTAAGAAGTAATTGGAATATCTGGAATTTCTATTAAAATTTTATGCATTATTTTTAATTTGCAAATAGAAAATATTTTATTAGTCTTCTGGAAACATTGAGGGAATTGCTTATAAAAATGCGAAAGTATAGAAATTACATGCAGTGTTTGTTATATTCGTAATTTTATACAAAAATTTTAATTCCAATTCAATCATTCGTTGAGTCAAATATTTTTTCGATAAAATGAATCGACAAATATTATAACAACTTGTACTTCCAATTTCGAAGGTATTTCGAGTTTGTTTGTTCCTATTCCAGTGCCCGTTTTTTAAATCCCCTTGGTGTCAATATATTATCCAAACAAATACGCTGTGATCGGAACCGGTATGTAAAGTAAACAGCCACAGAACAACGAAATCAATATTTTCATCATAGAATGTTGTTTTCCCTTAGTCTATTTGTATTCTCACATTCCTTGTGTTGGAAAGATGCCTTTTACTATTTTTAGGAACCACACCATCAAATAGATAATGTCCTTATGATTTAATTTAATATACATTTGTCAAAAAGGATAGCGCGTAATCAACTTATTGCACAATATAGTATTGTTGTTCGTATAAGAACGAAGTATTACTGAAAAATTCTAAANGTCAAATGCTAGGACACGACTGAGCGCTGGGCACCAAATCAGGCTCCGAAGTGTCTTCACCAAAGTCGCTCTATAAGCCAGTCTAGGTGGTCTGTGTGTACACCCATTACCTATTAGCATTAGTGTTACCCGATAATTACCTGAAACGAAATATTACCACGCCCACAGCCGGTTCTTATCTCGGGGTTTTATTACTCTCTTTCATTTCCAAACAGACTATAGAACGGTTCATAAACTAATCCACTGAATGTCAATTTCCTAATAAAAAGTTAGTATTAAGTACAACAACGACACCATCGATGACAATATGACTAAAATTATTATCAAATTTATAGAGGGTTCCCGGAAAGGTCGCCTTCAAAGAAAGAAGTTTGAAAAACAAATTCCAATTATAACTTCGTCGTTATCATGACAACAATGAAATTTGGACAATTAAAATAATTCATGGTAATATTAATTTCCAAGTTTAAACTGATATTCAATATGCCTGGATTATACAGGAGCAGACGAAATTATCCATTTAAATTTATACATTTTTGACAGCGTTGCCGAATTTGGCATTTTTCATTTATAGTTCGATTCCTCTCTCACTTTGCTTTAAGAAAGGTATATCGTATATCATTCGATATCTTGTACCGTTTTTGAGAAAATCGAATTTTATTAACAACATACATATATTGTATCAAAAATGCGATATTTACATTTTTGTAAAAATCTTGGTTTCTATGGAAATTGAGATGACTGCTAAGAAGTATGTATAAGTAGCAGTTAGATATTTAATTGTTATAAATCATTTTGACACCATTTGTAGATTCAATGAGGATTTTTATCGTTGAAGAATTTGCAGATATTCATCTAATGTACGAATTTGCAGAATGTAATGCTTCTGAAGCGAAGTGACAAAAAATCCCATGCTATTACTCAGACAAAGCACTAATAAAAATTTATCATTAATGTATGGATGGGAATAATTGGAAACTACTTAGCGGGACATAAACATATTGTTGTTCTTGGTCTTTTAGTTGGCGTGTATTATTTAACAATTAAACTCGATTTTACTAAAAGTAACTTTACTAGATGCAACTATTTCTGTACATACAACCACAGATACTCTAGAAGAGAGGATTACCAAAAACAGCACCTTGCTTCTTCTTCTTCTTGACTACCAACATAAAATACATATGTGCTTTGGCACTGATAGCGCCATCTTTCCTCAAACAGAGGAATCTAATATTATTATTACAGAATTGGAATCAGAGTTTTCTACATGAANTATTACTGAAAAATTCTAAAGAGTTTTTACCAAACCTTGTTTTTTTGTTGTCGTTTTGTATTATCCTCCGTCATAAATTATGTCAAATGTATTATACGTTTTAACTATGTAATTTTTAAATTTTATCTATTATTAACTGTGGAATGTACTGTGATTAGTATTAGTATTAGTAGTAATACCTGTAATATTTATAGTTTTTGGAGTAATTCTCTATTTTCATGTTTCATTAAAAAAATAATGACATATAACATCACTAATTATATGTCAGTCATGAGTTCTGTCACGAATGAATGAAATTCGTAAAATAATTTATTTAAACCAGTGGCGGCTCGTGACTTCCATACAAAGTATTGAAAATAAAATCAAATATAATTGGGTAGTTTTATTTTAAGTACTATTGAAATATAGGGAAAATATGTTCAACATTCTGCTTTTGTTCAAAGTAAACTTTTCAGTAACTCTTTCATTAAAATTTGGCATTTCTCGCACCATTGATTTTTCAATAGTAGCATTCCAAGTGCTACAATCAATTTAAAATTTTACAATTTTTTAAAAAATACTCAAGAGACAATTATGTACCTAAGTAACAAAATACATATCTGAACAAATTACGTTTAGTAACAAAAAACGGGTGAATAGCTATTACCGTATTTGGTTACCGTCGGATAGAGCCCAAATTGCATGGTAAATATGCGATACTCCCAATCCGTCTTTCACTGCTGCGCGACAATAACCATAACCACCGCTGTAAACACTTTGCAGATGTAGAGGTAAGCTACGAGGAGCCCACGAGGAGTTTTGCAAACGAATTTTGCATTACAAACCAACCGTCACTGGTTGAAACTATTTGCATATTTTCCAGAATGTCCCTGATTTTGTTTCGTATAAGAATTGCAATTTCGTTGTAACATAAACCAGCCTTTAGAAGCCTCATAATTTCTATGGTCAAATATTGTGCATATTCGATTAGTGCTTTTAATTTTCAGTTGAATTTCTAAGAAAAAAGGATTCTCCAATTTTTTTTGAAGAATTAGCCTGTTTAAAGTTATGATATATTTTTAATTTTATACTCAGTTTATCTCACAGTTAAGTAAATTGAAAATAATTGAAATTGATAAATAAATATTCGGTCTTGAAAAAAAAGCCTAGGAATATTGTGTTAGAAATACAATTTTGAAGACATACCCATTAAAAAATCATTGGCGGAGAAATTTTGATTATTTTCGTAGTTCCATAGAACATTAGAAATATCTACGCCACTGACTCTTTGAGCATTTGACAGAAGGCTGTATTTAAAACCGTATTTCTAACAAAAGATTTTCATAAATATGTATTATTTTGTATAACAGGTTTAGAATTCTTTTAGATTTATTCTGTGTGTTAGGTTTATTTTTTAATAGTAACAAAAAGGCCCGTTCTTTGAACTGATTGTAAATTATCTTATTAGTAATAGAATTTTCAGACGACTTAGTTGCTCCTACATTCTGGGGTTCTAGTAGTAGGTACTGTCACTGATTGTATCTCCGTAGTAGCGTCTCTTTCACTCGTTGATATTCTATCAAGTAAATTTATATTTCTGCTAAATAAATCTATAGTCCAAGATTCATCAGTTTGTACCAAATGTTCTCAAAGATATATGAGGAAATGTATTTTTTTTCTCATTTTAGCAATTTGAATGTCGAAAAACGAAATAAATATAAAATAATTGGTGAAGTTTTCCTATTAAAACCTGTGTATATTGAAAAAAGATATTTGTATATAACCACATAATCTATGAGCGAAAATAAATTTTTCTTATATTCTTCTTTGAGACGCATGTTTTTCAAGATACAGACAGCTAGTTACAATAATTTAGAAAAATTACATTTTTTAATTTTTATTTTTGATAAGCTGTATCTTGAAATTGCGGAGCTTAAATGAAGAATGGCACAAGAACTATTGTTTTTGCTGAAATACTCTGTGATTAACGGTTTGATCTACTTTGTTTTGTAACACATTGTATAATTGATATCTAGATTAAGGCGACAGATAATATGATATTTAACTACATAAATCTCAAACATTTTCAAAAATGATATTAGAGAAAACGTTTCATCAGTCTCCCACATAAAAAATATGTGCAATGCGCAAAATAAAATTTCTAAATTTTTGTTCGACACTTTTGACTTTCCGAAACTAAAATTATGGCTGAAATTAACTTCTAATGAAGCTAAATGGAAAAATCTATTGACCATAAACCATGTGAAAATTCGGATTATCTAAAATATTCATCCATTCACTAAAACCATTAACTATCTGGCGAAATATTCCATTCTCTAAGTATTACCATATTTTTTAATAGGATTGTTGAAACTAAAATGTTCTAAGATCTAAATCCATTCTTTAGACGAACGGTAAGATTAGTATCTAATTAAACTATTTTAGGTCATATTATATAACACAAGTCTGGTAACCAACTGGTTGCAACGTCGTCACCTTAAGCTTCTTGATGTATCGAGAAATATATCCTACTCTTCATTATATGAAGTGTAAAACGATGAGATTAATTAGTCCGGGAATTGTTTGACCACAAAAACCTACAGAATAACTTAAAACAGCATATACAGGGTGTTAATGAAATTATGTCAAATATTTTTGCCACATATCCGTTATGTCAAAATGAGGTAAATACACAGATTTGTGTTGAGTAAAATGTAATTTTAAAATCTTACCTCAACATTGCAAGGAGTCACCTTTTGAGAACTGCTGATTTTCTTAGAAGATGTTCGAACTCACCATTCGCTTGCACACAAGCTTCAGCGCGACATACCTATCCAATTCGCTCGCACGCGTTGCAACATAGCCACGTCCTCTCGAATCGTATTACTAGCTTCGGCAATACGATGTCGCAGTTGGCCGATGTCACGAACTTCCGTGGAATACACAGCACTTTTCAAATATCACCAAAAAGAAAGATGCTGCGGCCTATCCAGCCTTCGAGAACACATTTTTAATTAGCTTTTTTCTCTATGACCTTAAACTTCCGATACAAGTTTGTGACATCAGTTAACTCAGTTTTTGCTCCTTTTTCACCCCTTTAAATTTTTAACATAAGTTCATTAACACCCTGTATAAAGTGTAGATTATATTTTTTGTATTGTAGTTTCCGTTCATTTTATCAGTGGTATTATCAAAATATCTCTTCTATTGCAGATGAACTTTAAGAAATTGCGGTTAATTCACTATACTCACTAAATGTATTTTCAGATTCGGGGTGCAATGAAGAGCCAAACTATACTTCCCATGCCTCAAGGGATGTCAGAGGTCTTTATTGCTACTCAGTCCTTTTATGCGTCACGTGGTGAGACGGTTAACTTAACCTTAAAGACATCATACGAAAACGCAGTAATGAAATGGTCAACTATCAGTAATGAAGTGTTGAAGCAGTCCTCTCTGATAGCTTTTGCTAATGGAGCTAATCCAACACCTAGAAACGAAATCGAATTTTGGAACGCTAGGAACAAAAATTTGGAGTCTATTTATGATCAGCTCCTAGATCCCCGGGTCAGGAAAATGGGAGAATATCTGGAAATCACAAACAGTGCGTACAATACTACTTACAAAAATATGTTCAAGAACATAGTGGCAGATCTGTTTGAGGCTAGAGATATTTGTATGTATTTGAAGACCATTTTACCTCACATATCTCGATTCGAAGACAATGAATTTTTGGAAACTGAAAATTACATCAAGCCGTTGGTTCACTGCATCGGGTTATTATGGGCCAATTCGAAATATTATTCATCAAGTGACAAGATAGTTATTTTACTAAAAATGATATCTAATATGTTAATTGAATCAGCTGAGAGGTCTCTAGATCCCAGCAATATTTTTCAAGGGGATCCGGAGGAAGTCCATGCGAAATTGGAACTAAGTATAAAACTAATTAACATGTTCATGGGGTCTTTTGAGTATGTAAGAGAAAATCTGTCGTCGTACTATCAAACGCCACAGGAGGGCGAAGAAGAGGTAGTGCAGAAGCCTTGGACTTTCCACAGGAAGAATGTCTTCCAAAGACTGATGGATTTTGCTGAAAGATTAAGTTTGGTCAAAGAAATACTGTCAACATTGATAGAGTTTAGCAAACTGGAAAAAGTTGAATTAGGGGGCATTAAAGGTCGAAATTTGTCTCAGAAGTGTGTACAAATATTTGAGGAGTTCAATAAAGCTTATAATGTATTTAACAACATACAATATGAAATCTTAGATACGACGGATCCTAGCATAATTAAAGATGCGTCCATCTTCAACGAAAAATGCGCTGATTTCGATAGAAGACTAGCAGCAGTGTTTGCGCAAGCCTACGATGATTGCTATAATTTGGAAAGCATTTTTAAGTTTATAAACGTACTTGGAACTTTAATAAATAGGCCTGCTATAAGCAACGAAGTGACAATCAAGTATCATCAAATTATTGATAACTTCAATTCCGAATTGGATATAGTAAAAGAACTCTATGACGACGGTAAAAAAAATGGGGTGCCTTTGGACAAGTATTATCCAAAAGTTGCTGGCGAGTTATTGTGGCTGTATAAATTAAGGACAAGAATTTCTAAGCCTGCAGAGGACATGAAGATTTTAGAGAACGAAATTGTGAAATCCGAGGACGCGGAAAATGTTTTCATGAAAATTGAACAAATGGTTGGTATTTTAGATGAAGAACAAAATAGAATTTTAAACACATGGTGTAACTACGCTCCTGAACAAATAAAGGAAAGTATGAGTAAATTTCAATTGGTTCGGATAGAAGGCGGGGCACTGCTTCAACTTAATTTTGATGAAGAACTTAAAGCCATACTCAGGGAAATGAGGTACCTGACATTGATGGAAATACAGGATATTCCAGTAGAAGCGTTAGAATTATATACAAAATCTGAAGATTTAAAAGCTGCGTTGACCAAATTTAACCGAGTCGTTGAATGGTACAATTACTTGAAAAGGTACACAACTCAGTTCGAATTTGCTTTAATTGAGGAAGAAATGAAAGAAGTCGATGAGATGCTCAACCAAGTAACTGAAACGTATACTTGGAACACTAACGGTAAGTAAATAAACGATTTTATTTAGGGTGTAACAGCGACGTTGCGCCAAACATTCAAGTTTCAATGCTGATTTCTCCCGTCAATACATGCGAACAAGATGTAAGAGCCGGAATGTTTCCAAAAATGATTTCTAAGGGTTGTATGATCCTTCAAAGATCGAACATGAAACAGAGTTTTCGATCAATACCCTACTTCAAAAAGGTTGAAGATATCGGCTTCAAATTTACCTCATAGTAGCTGTAAAAAAACATGACCAATAACTAAGCAGTGATGTCAACAGAAGTGATTTGGTTTTGGTTTTAATTGCCAAAAAAGTTATTTATCATTATGTTAAACGGAAGCATCTTTTATAAATTAGGATATAATTATTTCCAAATAAAATTTTTGTTTCGTAGAATGAATTACCTAAGATAAAATGTCTAGAAAGAGAAGAAAAAAAAAGAGATAAAAGAACAAAACTAGAATCATTTGAGTTGAGATTATTTTTACGTCAAATATATTATTTTAATGATTGGAGCTCCTCAATCCTCTAATTCTGACATGACTGAGAAATTTAAGGATTCATTCAAAACTGTTTCACTTCCAATTCTTGTAAGAAACAATGTTACTCTTGTCTTTTTTTATTTGTCGCTTTTTGTTCTGACAAAAGGAATCAGCATTGAAGGTTTGTCGCAACCTCACCACCAGACTGTACAAGTTAAACTGAAGCAAAAACCTCGGCATAAATATAACTTTTGTTTAAAGTTCCAAACTAAAAGTATCTGCCTAATCCGATTTTACAAATATTATGAATGATAAATGAGTAATATAGTATTGCTAAATATGCTAAATTAAATAATGGTGTTTCCCACAAATACAGGGTATTTTAGAAATAAGTGTCAAAATTTTAAGCACATATTTACTCATTTACACCCCTACCCCTATTCACCTACATTGCTATAGGTGGTTTGAGAATGCTTCAAAATTCATTTTAATAATTTTATTGACAATAATTAAATGTTATTTGCTTTTCAAACCAAAACTTGGCCAAACAAGTTATAGATATAGATAGTTATAACTTCAATTCAACAAATTTTGTCTATTCGTAATACCCCTTAAATTTTTGTATAGAGACAAAAATATCCCTTAAATAGGGAAAAAGTTATGAATACTCGTACAATAACATTACAGAAAGGAATATGAATGGGTACTTTGCAACTATCGTGCTCTCATTTAGTATTGCCAAGGGCTCCCCAGAAGGGATTGATTCTACACGAAATATTCTAGCTGACAAGCTCTTGAGAACGCAATGGAGACATGATGGAGGTTGAATGTAGTCAAAGAACAAACCTCCTAGTGGAGGAAGATGTGCGAGAGTATTTTTTTTTGTTTTTAATGCGCAATAGTCGCAGTGTACTGAACAGAGCAGCCCTCAAGTGCTTTGCCCGTACCTGTCTAAGGGGTAGAAACCATCCCCAAATTCACAAGAAGTATTCGAAAAACTTTTAAGACCGGAAATATGCACTCTGGAGTTTTTCCATCTGAGGGAAGGGATATCTGCCAACGGTATTGAGTTTGCACAGCAAGACCAACCCTTAAAGCAGATTAAGAACACCCCTCGATGAGGGGGATCGCCTAGCCGGGTGTCTTGGCCGATAGATTTCGATCCGCCGAGGTAAGCATCACGGACGCAGGCTGGAACTTGGATTGGCGACCTAAGGCAGGCTCGGGACGTGGCTGTGGTAGCCTACCAGCGATCTGGATCGCTCAACACCTTCCGCCTGCGTGTGGTCCCCGATAAAATGGTAATGAGAATAGAGCAATAAATCTGTAACTCAAGGCCATGCTATCATACATAAAAAACTGTACGAGACTTTGCCACCAAGCCACCCGTGTAGTCATAGGATGGTTTGAAGAAAAGTACTCGAGTAATGAAGGAGGGTGTACAAGGGGCCTAATAAGGACTAAGTGCCGCGGTGGAAAAGCAATTTTCCACCACCCCCCGACATACATACATACCCCTGGATGAGTGGGAAACAGGAAGGCGGAAAAGGATGTGGGAAAATTAATTTTTTTTCAGAGCGGAATTTATCAAACTATCATACACCTTTTGTTATCCCTTCTCCAACCCTCGAACTGCTCCGCCTTGTCTGCCTTAAACTTTTACCCGACCTCTGCGTTCTATAGTTTAATTGAACACAAATTTTTTCTAACAGACACCTTCAAAATTCAACGTAAGAAATAGCTACAAATAGCTAACAAAATAGACAACCATAGTGTAACGTAAGAAGAACAAAATAGGTAGTTTCCACCCCTTAGATTGGTACGAGCAAAGGAGTTGAGGGCTGCTGCGACAGCTCTGCTCAGTGCACTGCGACCATTGTGCAGTAGAAACAAGAAAAAAATGAGTTGCCAAATCCTCCTCCACCCCGTCCAAGGGGGTAGTTTTCAGCCCTCTAGGGGGTTGGTTCTTAGTCTGTGTTCACCCTTCACCATGTCTCCTAAGCATTCTCAAGAGCTTGTAAGCTAGAATCTTTCATGATGCAGATCAGTGTCCGGAAGAGTATAGAAGTAGAAGGCGCACCAACCCCTTCGGGGGAATCCCCTGGCAATAATAGATGAAAGCACGAGGGCTGCAAAGTGCCCATTGATACTCCTTTTCGTAATGATATTGATATTCATAGCTCTACCCAACGAATTGTAACCACTAGAAGGAGCTCTGGATGTATTTGTTTGCGAATGTACATAAACAAATCAGATCTTTAGGAGACGCAAATTTCTATTGGTCGAATAAATATTCCCGCCTACGTCCGCATTTCGATGATTGTCAATGACATCTGTCAAAGGAAAAGTGTGCAGCCGCTATTAACATATTTGAGTTTATTTGGGTTTAGTGTGGCATTTTCCACTTATTGTTGTGTAGTTTTTATGTATGGACATTTATTTAGTGCTAAGACATGGTTAGAAAGTGTGTTATTTGTAAAGTTTTATTTAAAAATGGCGAGCAGCGGTCTTTTCACAGGTAAGTAAACAAGCAACATGGGCGGCGTTTGAGGAATTACATAAGGGTGTTTTACATTTAATACTTAATTAGCAATGATAAAATACTGACTAAATCATTATCTGAATTATTAAAAAGATATATTTTTTAATTGTTCAACTTATGTATAAGTATGTTATGAGTAATATCTGTACTTTTTAGATTTCCTAAGAACCTGGAACGGAGAAACTTGTGGAAGCTCTCCCTAGGTGATGTCAATATTACCGACAACATTTTTGTTTGTTCTTATCATTTTGCGATTAATGATATTCTGACAAAGCCATCAGGTATAAAGTACTTACGAGAGACAGCTATTCCAGTAATAGCTTCTACTTATAGCAGGTAGAATAACTTTTATATTGATTAAAATATACAAGTAAAAAGCCTTTACAGTTATCTAGTTCCTCTTTACTTTTTTATTTAATTTTTATAGATCAGACAGTTCTAATAAGGAAAATATTTCTCGGCACTTCCCGCAACAAAAAAACAGAAAATATATCCACATGTTCATCGTCATCGACACTGAGTGCTCAATCAGGCTTGTTATCTATTACAAATAAGGCTAGAGATCTTTCTGAAATGTATTTGAAATTTGGTGACACATCACCAAAACATAGATCAACTTTAACTGCATCAGAAATAGGAATGGATTCACCCAATCGTAATCAAATTATAAACGTGAAGTAAGTTATAAAAATATAATTAACAAATTATATATCCTTGGTATAGTATCTACAACTAATACCCTATAATTTTGCTATCTGCTTACCTATCTAACATTTTTTTATTCCGTACATTTTAAAAAATACCAAGAAAATTCTACCTATTATTTTATATAAACACTACCGTAAGTGTGTATATAAAATACATCTGGAATAGATAGTTCATCATTTTTAGGAAAAGGCCTTATTCACGATATTTTGGAGAATGCCATACTTCTAACATGGATAGTCCAAAAAGAGCAAGAAAAAAATTGGAGTATTTGTAAGAAAAAAATAAAAATGCAAACAATAAAAATCCGAAGTCTGCAGCAGGCAAAGAGTCGTCTAAAAGCCAGAATTTGTAGCCTTAATTCTCTTCTGAAATTTTTGAAAAAGAAATATGACTTAACAGAAACTGCTCAATGTATCATTCATGTAAGTTGAAAAATACTTATTCTTTCTGTGTTTGTAAACAATATTTTTAGGAATCAGCACCTGGAATGTTAGGTGAAATCTGTCAAAGATCAAGAAAATGACAATCTCGTAAAAAGTATTCACCTGAGATTAGGTCGTTTGCCTTAACGTTAAGCTTTTATTCAACAGATGCTTATAATTATGCAAGAATAAGTTTTAACATGGCTTTGTCATATACAAAAACAATTTCTAAGCGGTACAGATCTATAGATGGAACACCTGGATTTGCATATGAAGCATTGGCTGCTGTTAACGATTCACTGGATATGTTGATGTCGGCACTGAAGTATATGGGGATAATATTCCAGAAGCTACGGAAGCCCTTGTTTTTATGGTTGTAGCTATAAATAGTCATTGGAAAATACCTTTTGGGTACTTCTTGACAAACGGTTTAAGTGGTGGAGAAAAAGTTAATTTTTTAAAAAAATGTTTAGAATTTCTAAGTGAATTAGGTATCAAAATAGTTTCTGTTACTTTTGATGGTGCCTCTTCAAATATCAAATTACGGCTTTATCATAAATGTTAATGTATGTAGGTAAATTGTGTGTGTTTTCTAGTAAAAATTAGAAAAATAAACCAAACATTTGTCTTTTTATGATTTCTATAAGTCACTAGTGGGTTTTATAAGTCATAACTTACTAGTGACTTATGACTTATAACTCACTAGTAATTTATAGGCCACATTATTCCTTTAAAACCAAAGGAATTATAGTATCATTATATACAAGTGTTGGATAAAAGCATTTAATTAATCAGTACTGATGTCAAAACAATTTGAGTATAGTAAAAACAGTTTATTAATTTTTACCGTCTCATTATATCACCAATATGTAAAAATTATTTATAAAATGAGTAATCCTTTCAAATGTGTATTGGTATTTTGTAAATTCTAATATTTTGCCTCTTTTGACAGTACGCCACTGCCGTTGGGTCTCATTGTTTACATTTGACACTATCTATCTTTATTTATTAGGTAGTTCTCTGTTTAGATGTTTGCTACATTTAAAACACATGTATAAGAATACACAAAGCTCCTTCTAGTGGTTAGAATTCATTGGCTTTATCCCTATTTAAGGGATGTTTTTAGCTCTACACAAAAATTTAAGGGATATATGAATTTTCTCGACCACGGATTCGGATTCAGCGTCGAAAAATATATAGGAATACCATGATCAGTNAGTACTGATGTCAAAACAATTTGAGTATAGTAAAAACAGTTTATTAATTTTACTTCAATTTTTACCGTCTCATTATATCACCAATATGTAAAAATTATTTATAAAATGAGTAATCCTTTCAAATGTGTATTGGTATTTTGTAAATTCTAATATTTTGCCTCTTTTGACAGTACGCCACTGCCGTTGGGTCTCATTGTTTACATTTGACACTGTCTATCTTTATTTATTAGGTAGTTCTCTGTTTAGATGTTTGCTACATTTAAAACACATGTATAAGAATACACAAAGCTCCTTCTAGTGGTTAGAATTCATTAGCTTTACCCCTATTTAAGGGATGTTTTTAGCTCTACACAAAAATTTAAGGGATATATGAATTTTTTTGACCACGGATTCGGATTCAGCGTCGAAAAATACATAGGAATACCATGATCAGTCATCCAGATCACGATTTTTTTTTGTGGAGCCGTGTTATCTAAATAACCAAATGTTTATAAGGTACTAAGGTACTAAGGTACTAAGGTTGCGCTTAGTAAAACATTAAAAATATTTATAACAAAAGAGTCGTGTGGTTCTTTAAAAAACTAACGGTAAATTATCTGTTCTGTAGATCCAGAAATTGTCGGAAATATTTTCGACAGAGTTAAACAAGTAACTGATAGGGTAAAGAAGGCACAAACAAACATAAAGAATCTCTACAGCACCATACATGTTTGGGCTTTACAGCCACTGTTTGAGAGAAAAGATGGCAAAAAGGAAAACCTTATATCTCTTGACGATAGACAGGAGAGGATTCAAAAAAGATATGATCTTATAACAGCCTGTTCGAACGAACTAAGAAGAATTATAGAGGAGAACTACCTCTTGTTTTTCAACGAACCAATGAAAAAATTACCGACAGAAGAGGAACTGGAAGCTGCAGCTGCTGCTGCTGCGGCTGCTGAAGCAGCAGCGGCAGAGGAAGCAGCTGCCCAACAGCAACTTAAAGGTGACAAGAAGGGGAGTAAAAAAGGAAAGAAAGAAGAGAAGGAGAAAGGTAAAAAAGGTAAAAAGAAAGAAGAAAAGGTTGTAGAAGAAATTGTAAAAGTCGAGGAGCCACCTCCACCACCAGAGGAAGAAGACACGACTGCAGCTCGAAATGCAGTATGGATTCCGTATGTAAAGAATCTTGATGATGAAATTAAGGAGATGGTAATGGTCGCCATTGACGTGAGTTTCTATTTATTTTTAAAAGAAACGGGAAATAGTCCACCAGTAACGCCTTTCTTCGAGTTGCTCTTGGAGCTTCACGAACCCGACGTAGTGTTCGTGCCTTCGGCTGACATAGAGGACCCTATTAATTTTCATACGTATGTTTCTGGCTTGCTGGACGACATTTTCAACATGGGAAACTATATGATAAGGGTAAATCCTGACGAAACAACAAGTTATAGTCAGATAGCTAAGGACGAAATGGATATTCGACTTAAACATGACGAGATTTGTACGCGTATTATGAATGCTATGGAAAAAGCGCTAGCTTTTACGAAAGAATTCGATGAATACATTATGCTCTGGGTGGAGGACAGGCAAGAGTTTTTGAGACAATTTTTGACGTACAGTAGATTGCTGACGCTTGAGGAAATGGAGCAGTTAAAAGATGAAAACGCTCCAGGTATAAAGGAGTCGCCACCAACGGTAAATCAGTTCAAGGAACAAATTGACTATTACGAAAACCTCTACAAGAAAGTCGAACAAATACCACCCGAGCGTATACTCATGGACGGTTGGCTAAGGGTGGACGTAAAACCTCTGCGTCAAGCCATACTTAATATTATTTGCAAGTGGGGGAATATGTTTAAGCAACATTTATACAATCGCGTAATTGACAGTTTGGAAGGATTGGAAAGTTTCATAAAAGAATCCATAGCAGCTATGCAGGTTCCTTTAGCGGAAGACGATTATGATGGCCTTCTGAAGGTTATGGGCTACTTATTTAAAGTGAAGGAAAGGCAAGTCGAAACTGATACGATGTTTGAACCTCTGAAAGAAATAATGGAACTGCTCAAAGATTATGGAGTAGAATTTCCCGAGGAAATATATGTCCAATTACAGGAAATACCAGACAGATGGGTTCAGTGCAAAAAGGTAATTTTATTACTTTAATGATAATTATACAGTGTGTTTTGATTTGCACATACATATAAAATTTTAAATGGCAATAGAATTCCAGAAAATAAAAAAAGTTCCTATAAATACAGGGTGGACCGAATTTTATGCAGGAAACTTCGTGGACAAATAGATTTCTTTAAAATAATAGGAGTTTGCCTTATAAACATAGGTCTGGAACGGCCTTGTTTTAGAGATACAGGGTGTTGAAGTTGTTAAAAAAAATTGATTTTTTATTTGTATCTCCGGAATCTATTAACCGATCCCAATAAAATTTGGTACAGATAATGTATGATAGTAGACCTTGTATTCCCTGAAATATGAGCCCTAAAGATTCAACCAGTGGTGTACAACTGGACAGGGGTCACCCCCTTTTTATGAAAAAAACCTACGCCATTGTATTTTTTACAAGATATTGTAACAGATTTAACTTAACTTGAATTTTTTCCCTAAGATTAACCATTTTCAAGTTCTCCATACCAATACAATCCCCTTGTGGTAAACACTTCAAACCATAATATTACAAGCATAATTATGTTTATGCTTAAAAGTAAGTGCAATTTGTAAGCACATCAACAAAATTCTTTCCATATCACCTATGAGGTAGTGTTCCTGATGTGTTTTAGTTTCCCCTGGAGGCCTAATCTTTACAAATGAGAACAATTTATCAAAATAATAAATAATAAAAATACATTTACCAAGCAACAACAACTAAACAAGAAACAAAATTAACGTTACGTATTTACAGCAATTGTTCAAAATGCGAACCATCCACATCCATACATTTCTGACATCTTCTATTAATGGAACTAATTGAAACTAATAACATGTGGTGGTTTTATTTTAATTCATTACACCTGTCTTCTATTCGCTACAGTAGTTGTAGTCTGGTATCTATTGGAGTAGTGTAAACATTACTATTCATATAGGTAACCCCAAACATAGAAATCCAGGGGGTTTAGATCTGGCAAGCTGGCTGGCCAAGACACTGGACCCTTTTCACCATTATGGTTGACATTGGCATCCATTTGTATCCAGCTATTTTGTCGTATATTTAATGGAACATCCTCTAATAATTCAAAGAGATGGTTTTCTAGAAAGTTTACAAATGACTGGGAATTTAAATGGGGTGACAAGAAGAAAGGTCCACATACTTTATTGCGAATTATTCCGAGCCATACTTTCACTGAAAATTCGTGTCGAAAAGATCTTGTCCGAATTCCATAAAGATTTTCTTGTAACCAAATATGCAAATTGTGAAAATTCACTACCCCTCGCCTTGTGAACGCAGCCTCATCAGTCCAAAGTATTTCTAGTTAGTAAGAATTCTAATAACCACTGAAATTCAGGCGTCTATCTGTATGCAGTACTTTTCAAATTTTCGATTTACTCACCCCAAGTTGGCAAGACGTTCTTCGTGAACTTAGCCGAGGATTGTCGTCAAATACTCTTAAAATTTCATTTCTGTGCCTTTCATTGCTCCATCGTGATTTTCCAAATATCGCTTTAATCCAAAAAGATGAAAGCGACTAGTGTAAAGAATTTTGTTGATATGCTTACAAATTGCACTTAGTTTTAAGGATAAACATAAATATTCTTAGAATATTATGATTAGAAGTGTCTGCTACAAGGGGATTGTTTTTGTAC
Organism: Anoplophora glabripennis; assembly: GCF_000390285.2. NCBI lineage: Eukaryota > Metazoa > Arthropoda > Insecta > Coleoptera > Cerambycidae > Anoplophora > Anoplophora glabripennis. Next base: position 966,609 of record NW_019416312.1, read on the forward strand.
GAATAACTTAAGAACGGCGAACTTTAGGGAAAAAATTCAAGTTAACTTTTTTACGTATTTTGTGCAATAGAATATAAATCCGTTACAATAGCATGTAAAAAATACAGTGGCGTAAGTTTTTTTTTATAAAAAGGAGGGTGACCCCGTTTAGTTGTACACCAGTGGTTGAACCTTTAGAGCTCATATTTTAGGGAAAACAAGGCCTACTATCATACATTATCTGTACTAAATTTTATTGAAATCGGTTAATAGATTCCGGAAATAAACGCAAAAAATATTTTTTTTTAACAAATTCAACACCCTGTATCTCTAAAACGAGGCCGTTTCTTATGTTTATAAGGTAAACACTTACTATTTTAAAGAGATCTATCTGTCCTCGAAGTTTCCTGCAAAAAATTCGGACCACCCTGTATAGGTAAAATGCTTACCAAGATACAGTGTTCAAGGTTAAAAAAATATATTCCTTCAAATATCTTTATATTTACTTATTCACTAAATTGGTTTGCAAATAAGTAAATCAGTCACGGACGCAGTGGAATGTTTCGAGTTTTGATAGTGAATATTTACAGGGTGCATGTAACAAAAATATGGTTACAAACTTCACCAGTAGATGTAAAATTAGTAGGTGTACTTCATATAAAATTTTTGCCTAAGTGCTTCCTTGGTGAGGTTGTTTTTTTTTCAAAATGTAGGAAGGAATAATCTCAAATACACAAATACTATACTACATAACCTCAAACCTTTTTTCTTAAATATTTCTACACCACCGACTTAAAAAAAATAGATTAATTTCTATATTGCCTGTTCCCTTTAGAGCAAAAAGGGTAACATTTTCTTTCGGGCAAGTCTTCGTTCTCCAGTTATTTGATAGTACGATGTACCAGTTTTGCTTCAGAACATTTGAGTGAAGTTATACTTATTGCTCTAAAGAGAACAGACAATTTAGAAATTCACCTTACCCTTTGTTAAAGTCAGCAGCGTAGAAATATTTAAAAAGGGGTCTGGCTTCCCCATATTTCCGCACCTGGATTATACTCGTAATAATTGAAGGCTTCAGGTTATGAGGGGTATGTAGTGTAGTTTTCGTACCAAATTTGGGATTATTCCCTCCTACCGTTTTTAAAATATTAAAAAAATTTTTTTTTCAACTTTTCAATTTTATATAAAGTACCCCTACTAATTTTATATCTGCTGGCAAAGTTTGCAATCTTATTTTTGTTGTATCCCTGTATACCTATGTGGAAGAATTTTATCAACAATTAAAGTTGTAAATGTGTTCAGGACATTCTGTGACTACGTGTTGCAATCGATGCAAGCTGATGGTGAAGGAGAGCAACTTTTTCGAAAACATTTATACATACCTACATCCTACGTACTGACTTTTGAACGAATTTACATCCAAAGTAACCGTCGCATTAAGTAAAAACAATGGAACGTTCAATATGCCATTTTTTATTAAGGCACATCTATTTTTAGGTACAGAGTGTCGAAGGTACGTTTAAAAAAATATTGTTCTGCTCATATATGCGAAGATAAGGATTTTCTCACAGCTTAGTAGTTACGAAAATTACTTTTTATTTCAAGTCTAAAAGCCTTCTTAAGCTTAAAAATTCTATTTTCGTCTCTTACGACGAAAATACAAACATAAAATTTATGACTTTTTCTGACACAGTAAATTGAATTTCCATAAAACTTTTTACTAATTAACTTAATTATACGGTACGGTATTATAATGTCTAAAAAACTAAAATTTGCGGTATTAAATTTCGTTTGGAGTGATATGAAATAATGTTTCGTTCATCTTTTGTTTCACGCACTTTGGAAATCATGTCAATTAATAAACAAAATAGCGTTTAAAAAGTAAAAAAATTTTAGTTTTATTAAAAAATTGTTAATTTTAAAATAATTTTTGACTTGTTGATATATTTAGAAAATAATTACCTAAATAAGGCGAATAACTCTCTGCTTGTTGCACTGTACTGCTTTGTACCAAACGACATCCATCTTTAAGAAGAAAATTCTAACTCATGTTCCAAGGAGATACAGTATGTCGTAAACCAACCATCAAAATATTGCGAAAGAGAAAAAGAAAAGAAAAAATATATAAAAAGAATGAACATTTGATTTAAAAGATTATACGTTTATGGATAAATGTGCGCCAATAGAAATAGAGGAAGTTATTTTTTACGCTTCGGTTTTGTATTAAAGTTGTACAAAAAATATGTACCTATATGATAACCATTTGTGAAAATTTTGTTTTAATTGAGTCTTGAAAAAAGACAAGGAAGTTATTAACAAAAATCTTCTTTAAATTATATCTTCCACATTCTGTATCTTGAAAGATGTGCCTAAATGAAAAACCCAAAGATTAGGGAAAATAAATAATGCCTATAAAATTAACAATCTGACACAGCATAGAAAAAGTCAAATTCTGCGAAAGTATTTATTTATTCTAGAAATAAATACAAATTCAGTATAAAGTACAAAAAGTAAATTATTCTAAAATGCAAAATTTATATGCAAGTCTAATATGATAAAGTTGTCAATTTGTAGGTTTTTAAAAATGCTGAAGTATTCTTAAGGTAGTCTTAAGAACTGACCTTTGAAGTCTCTAAGACTGATACTAAGCGAACAACAACACATGATCAATAGTTCGTCTTTTGGCGTTAGCCCGTTGTTGGGAACTTCTAAAATTAATTATAAACGAAGTAAATATATTAGATTTAACACTAAGTTACAGAAAAGTTATACTTTTACATTTTTCTGAAAAATGCATATTGGCATGATGTCTTTTGCTGTTGCTGTAGTCTATTAAATACGAATTCTCACTCATAATTTCACATTGCCAAATAATAGAAAAAATAAGGGAAAAAAGTATTGATAATTGGAAATAATAAATAGAAAGTTTTAAAAATAACTTTGACACCCATGTTCTTCTCATTTTTCCGCTAGAAACTTTCGAATGCCGAATCTGAAACTATAGATGGCATCATCAAATAGCTTCCGATCTTTCCTCTCCCTAGTCCCTAATCTTTGCATTTAGTTATTTCGAAAGAAGTAAAACATTAATCTATTTTAGGTCTCTGCAACCACTAAACAAACCGTGGCTCCCCTCCAAGCCATGCAAGTCAACGCGATTAAGAGGCGGATCAATCTTTTCGAGATCCGACAGTCAATGTACCGGGACCAATTCAAGAAAATGCCGTTCTTCTTATGGAGCTGTCCCAACGTTTATAGCAAATTGGACAAGACCAACATGGAGATTTCGGAGTTAGAAACGGAGTTGGCCAAGTTGCAGGAACAATCGAACTTGTTCGAACTAGTTTTGCCCGACTTCAAACCGCTTAGGGCCGCTAGAAAAGAAATCAAGCAGATTAAGCAGCTCTGGGACTACGTCAACGTCGTGAGGTCTTGTATGGACGAATGGAAGACGACTCCGTGGAAGAAAATCGACGTTGAGAACATGGAGATGGAGTGTAAGAAATTCGGTAAGGAGATCCGTCAGATGGACAAGGAGCTGAAAGGTTGGGATGTGTACATTCAACTTGAGGCGTCGATAAAGAATATGCTGACTTCACTTAGAGCCGTTACGGAGCTGCAGAATCCTGCCATCAGAGAGCGTCATTGGACGCAGTTAATGCAGGCTACGAAGGTACACCATTTTAGTTTTTTAGACAGCTTACGGTATGAAAGCATCGAAGCTCTAGGAATTACATGACGAAAAAGGGAAAAGGTTTGCGGGGTTCTTGAATCCTGGCAGTTCTTGAGGTGCTCTTAAAAGATAACCGCCATTTTGTAAAAATGGTGGCAAAAGTTTTTCGGGAATATCTTATTTCTAATACATTCTATGGAAAATATTGGCATGTTAAATAAAAAACAAATTTACAATAACCTACTCGTATATCCCCTTCACTTTTTGTGCATTGAACAGTTTTCTAACACTGCAAATTTTGCTTTGTTACGTGTATTTAGGCTTATGTTTATTTCAATGTTTTTGAATCGTAGCTTTCTTCCAATAATTATTATTAATCATTAATCATGCAGTCTTTTAATTAAACAAACAGTAGATAAGGAATTTAACCGAAGAAATCTTTAAAAAAAAACAAGCTTTAATTTGAAGATACAGAACCGTTCTTCCTATTAATTTATCACTTATAATCACAATCACATTAACGAAACAAAAATAAAATAATCAGCTAAATAAAGGAACAGGAACTAAATATTTTCAGAATCAACATCAACATTAGGTATCTGCTTATAATAAAATTTCTACACAGACTTATAACAAGGTACATTAAAAAAATAAGAATCATCAAAACTAAAGCCTTGAAAACTTAAAATAAATAAATCATGAGCTAGTCGAGAAACCNAACTAAATATTTTCAGAATCAACATCAACATTAGGTATCTGCTTATAATAAAATTTCTACACAGACTTATAACAAGGTACATTAAAAAAATAAGAATCATCAAAATAAACTAAAGCCTTGAAAACTTAAAATAAATAAATCATAAGCTAGTCGATAAACCACTCTAACCGCTCAGTTATTTGTCGAGAAACGAATTGAACGCATGAACGAAACGAACTCTAGTCAAGAACTTAAGACGCGCGTGATTTTTAAATTTCTCGATTTCTCGACACTTTTTTCTCGTCTCGAGTAAGGCCAGATTTCCCGGGAATTCTCGCTTCGAGAAGTCTCTACCAGAAACCCTACGTGTATTGACGAATTACATTCAACATTACTAGATGAATAGATTGTTTAAAAAAAATCGTATCCAACGTGGGTTTAAAACCGACTTCAGATGATATTACCTGCCGTGTATTCGCCAAAGCCATTAATATTTACATTTGGGGATTTCCATCGTTTGTATAACACAATAGATTTTAAGCTAATAATGCTTCGTCTTTTGCTTCACTTACTGCCAAACAAAATCGTTTCCTTTCCTATTATCATATTAAATAAGTTTGTAAGACATTTGATCTACCTTAAATTATCACGTAACTATATTTTCTGTAAAGGTACCGAAAGCGAGATATTCCTGAAAAATTAATTTTGTACTGTAAAACTTTCCACCTGAAATTGTCTAATTCCTGGATTACAAAGTTAAATAAATATTTAACAAAAATTTCAGGTGTTTACATCAAAATTTACACATACTGGAACGTATACTTTTAAATACCGTAATTTTTTCTGTATCTTCCTTCTCATGTGCAAATCAAAAACAGTTTTTACCAGAATCAAAGTTTATTATTTTAGTATTTCCCATATTAAACTGTCATATTTTCTTTGACTAATGATGTTTACAACTTTAAATATTAATATAAACATCAAAATATTGAATTTCTTCAAGGTAAGTGAAAATCCTTTCTGTTTTGTACTGAGAGAGGAAAGCCTCTTCTATAGGCTTCTTAGTCGCTCGCAAAAAGGATAAAAGCAGTTTTCCAGTGGGTATAAATTTCGATGGATGTATATAGAATACATGTTTTCCTTGAATCTATAATAAGTATTGAATATATTTACAGATCAACAAAAAATTGCACTTTTTAAATATTATTAGACTGTTATTCACAATATTTTGTATTTTTTGATATAAGTACATATGATAATTAGATCAAGTTCAGAGGGGTTTGTGATTAATACTCAGAACTATACAGGGTATTAATCAAACTTAAAATTTTTATTCAGCTGGTTAAAATAAGAAAAAGAAGTTCTATAGAAGTTAGGATATGCTTTATTTTCGAGATAAAAAGTATTGAAAGAACAATGTTTCCATTTTTTCTAAAATATCTAAATGAATACATAAAAATGAATGCGTTTAATAATTTTTCTAAATAATGGTAAAAATAAAAAAAAAACTTATGTTAGTAACGGAGATACCGGATGTCACTAAAAACTCGGAATTTCTGTGCTTTTAATTCGTTTAAAAAGCACTTCTGTAAAGCTAAAGTAACTCTAGAACTATTAACTTAAAAAAAATATTTTTTTTGTAAAAATATAATTAAAATACCAAACAAAAATTTTTTGGACGCTCTGTATCTGAAGAACCAAGTCGTTGCGGATCCATGTCATATGAACTTTTTATCTTAAAATTAATCAAAGATTCACTCTTTAAAGTTAGTATAAGTACTTAATAATTTTACGTAAAATGCCTTTAGAGATATTATAGAAGGATTTTTTCACACTGTATCTCGAAAACGAAGCAAAAATTCCTTGACATCTTTTTTGTTTTAACGACCCAAAAATCATATTTAAAGTTATTTATTAATTTATTTATTAATTTGGAAATATCCTGCGTACTTCTACGAATTTAGTAAAAATGACTCTAATTGAAATGATCTTGATGGTTAATGAAATTGGCAGGTGTTTCAATTATAGATAATAATTATTTACAATTATATTTGTATACCTACATTTTTTCATAAATTACTTTGAGCATGTGCACGAAAATATATGAGAGATGTTTAAAATGTTATTTATTAATTTATAAATAATTTTAATAGTCGCGGAGAGTTAGCAAATGTCTACAAATTCATAAAACGACACGCGGGTGTCTGAAGTTTTTTATATCTCTCATATCTTTATATTTATTCTTATTCTATTTCATAACTTGCAAATGTATATAAAACTTTCACTACTTGCATTCAGGTGGACAAAAGACTGCCTCCGTATTATACAGTGAGTACCAAAATCGATGCGTGTGCATGAGGCTACCGCTAGGCTTAAACACATTTCGTACATCATAATTTTTAAATATTTCTTTCACCTCAGTACAACAATTTCATTGAATGATCTACAGCAATATTACCAAACTGCATGAGGCTTTTGTTCAAACAGTTTTTATTATAATTTAATGCAACTTTAATAAAAAAATATAACTTTCATTTCCTTTATTTTCCTCAACCTTTCCTCTTTCATCAGGTACGGTTTGTTATGAGCGATGACACGACCCTAAGCGATTTATTGGCTCTAAATCTTCACGAGTACGAAGAGGAAGTTAAGAACATAGTTGACAAAGCTGTGAAGGAGATGGCCATGGAGAAAGTATTAAAGGAACTCAATGCTACCTGGAGCGTCATGGAGTTTCAGACTGAGTACCATGAGAGGACCAAACTGAGACTGCTGGTAGTCACAGAAGAAGTTATAGAGACTCTTGAAGAAAACCAGGTGGCGCTTCAGAACATGATGACGTCGAAGTTCATAGATTTCTTTTTGGAGCAAGTGTCGGACTGGCAGCGTAAGTTGTCCAATGCTGATCAGGTGATACATGTCTTCTTCGATGTGCAGAGGAAATGGAGCTATTTGGAAAGCATCTTCATTGGATCAGAAGACATAAGAAATCAGCTACCTGAAGACTCCAAACGCTTTGACAAGTTGGATAAGGAGTTCAAAGACGTATTAAATGAGATGCTGAAAACGCCTAATATAGTCCAAGCAACTAACAAAGCCGGACTGTATGATAAACTGGATAACATACTCAGGGAGCTTACTTTATGTGAAAAGGCATTGAACGATTATCTGGATACGAAGAGGCTTGCCTTTCCCAGGTTTTATTTCGTCTCATCTGCGGATTTGTTGGACATATTATCTAATGGAAATCAACCTGATCTGATTCAGAGACATTTGACAAAATTATTCGATTCCCTGGCGAAGCTCATCTTTATTCAAGAGGGCGGTAAAAATACGAAAAAGGCTAAATCTATGATGTCTAAAGAGAATGGTGAGATCGTTCCTTTCTCTCATATTTGCGACTGCAGCGGAAAAGTTGAGATATGGCTGAATAGAGTGATTGATGTAAAGCGAGAGACTCTTCATCAACTTTTCGGTGAGGCTGTTATAACTTATGATGAGAAGCCGCGAGAAGTGTGGATTTACGATTTTCCGGCCCAAACGGCGCTTTGTGGTAAGTACCATCAGGATGAATACGTTATAAGTCACACAATAAAATATCACAAGGGAACTTCCAAAGAATAGTTGCTTCTATAGTTCTTTTCATATATTTTAAAGCAGTTTCAAAGAGACAAGTATTTAATAGTAGAATTAAGTATTTTTAATGCATGTCGTTGAACGGGAAATATAAGCTATATAAGTTGTAGTTCAAGATTGTTTACTTTTCCAACAATAGTTTCATGACCAGATACGGAATTCATTTACAGAAGGTTCTTAAGGCAATATAATTATTTTTCGCATTATTCATGGTAAATAACAAATATTTGCTTAGTAAGTAAGAACCATGTCCCATGATAATTTCTTTAGAATGCGATCAGTATTTGAGTAGCAGTAAATAGTTGACTTCATGTACATTTTAATAGCAGTAGTATCAGGAAGTACACCCAAAATTTCAGTAAAAACTAGTAGCACTACTTTTATCAGCTAAGCTCTAGTACCGTAAGTCTGAAGTTTAATTTTGACTTCTAGTCCAGGCGGTATCTATTTTAAAAAGAGTATACTTGGGTAAGACGCATATGATCGAAAATTTTTTATTTAACGGCTTCTAAATAACATCAGAAATGATAATTTTTCTTTACAAATAAAAAAAACAGCAAAAAATCATTTTTTTCTTGGATTTCTCGTCGACAACTTAGCAACTATTCATTTTAGACAAAAATGCAAGAGAATAAAAAGTTTTATAATTAAATTTTGAACAAGATAGATAGTTGCAATTCGAAAAAATAATTATTGTTATTGCAAAAATCGGAAAAATCATTTAAAAAATTGCAAAAAATGCTAGTTTATTTGTCAATTTTTTTCAGACACTTGAATAATACCTAGGATCTTCATACTTTTCCCAATTAAACTTCTTAGTGCATAGAATTATCACACCAAATTTCATCCAATTTGGTTCAATAGTTTTTACATAATAATTGTTTAAATTTTTTTAAATTAAAAAATTTTCAAAATCAAATTTCTAAAAATCTAAAGCCTTTGAATACTTGAAAATTTCACCACAAAAAGAAAAGCTCTCAAGCTTTAAAATGCTTTTTGAAAAATTCAAATCGGACGATTAGGTGAGCCGTGGTGATTGTTTAAACATTTTCGCACTTTTCACGCTTATAAACAGTTGCAATAATTTAATGTTTTTTTAATTTTTTTTTTAATTTTAAAATATGGTTTGAAAGTACTCGGAAAATTTACTTGCGAGACATCGATTTAAAAAAAAAATCATCGAGATAAGTGGTCTTGAATATCTTTGAGTGACATTTTAAATGGAACGCCCGTGATTGCAAATTTTGAAAATTTATATCTGGAAAGTACTAAAAATAACAAACCTATTAAATCAAAAAACAGCCCTTATACCCTTATAGTTTTGCTGTAAATAAGGGTTAACTTTAACGGGCTATAACTCCGAAAATAATGGGCGGATCATCAGGTATTTTCGTTTGAAAATACTCGTCTTTCATTTTTGTCTAAAACGTATAGTTGCTAAGTCGACGAGAAATTCAAGAAAAAAAGTGAATTTTTTTGCTATTTTATTATACTTTTTGCAATAACAATTAAGCCCACGTTTTTTTTATTTGCATAGACAAATTATAATTTCTAATGTTATTTAGAAGCCGTTAAAGCAAAAATCTCCTATCATATGCGTTTTTTCCATCCCGAAACAGATACCGCCTGGACTATTCTCAATTTAGGTATGCACCATAATGTTGGTATAATTTCGCTTTTAATTTTTATTATCATTTTTATTATAAATAAATTGAATACATTTCTCGTTTTAAACACGTTTGCCTATTCTTATTCATGATATATCCAAATACTTATTCCATTAGGATATATGAGTAAATTTTAATGAAAAAAAGCCATTGCTTTATTATAAGCTAGGCTATGGCTTCCTTTAAATCACTTCCATTTATTTCATCATCAACATCTTTTCTGTTTTTGGATTTCATTGATACCATTTTTTTTAGCATTTTCATGCAACAAATCAACAAATGTTGAATCTGCTATTGGAACTGCATTTTGAGTTTCAACAGATTTTCTAACCGTTTTCCACTTTTTCCATATTGTAAGCTGATTTTCAATTTTGTCCTTTAAAATACAAGTTTGAAATCCATGATCATTTGAGGAAGATTTCTATTTAATAATTTAAGGCAAGGATCCAAGTAACTTAGAATATTACTATTTCCTTGTAGATTTAAGCAAATACTATAAGTTATATAAATAAATAAGTACGAAATAATTGAGGTGATTTCTCGTTGAAAATTAGATAGAATTAATTTCCCCTACAATTAATTTTTTACTCAATTTTTTCTATCACCAATACTGTCCTTTTAAAAATTCGTTATAGATAGTTTTTTCATCACAGTAATAATGAATATCTGAAGAGTCCATATGAACACAGTCTTCATGGGCTCAGTCGTTGCATTCATGGCACTGAATTCAGTCTTCTCTAAAAGTTTCGCCACACACGCTGCATCCGATCTCTTTTCCTCGATCTTCTTTGGAAGATTGAATTTTTTTGTTGTCTTCAACGCCTTTTTAGTGCTTTTGCTTTTTGTTTTTTGCTTCGTCCTTTTTATTGCCTTTACTTTTCTGTATGTCCTCTACATTTTTTTATATTGTGAAGAGATCAAAATTTCGCTATTTTAAGTTTTTCGAGCCCGCGTTTTTTTTTTTTTTTGACGCGTCAGGAAATGGTAACAACGGATTTATTAACTCTGTCGTGCTAGTTGAAGGCAACGGTTCGGTTGCAGGCAATGTAAAACTAATGGACGGTACTGGCGATGAAGAATTGGCTGCTAAAGGCTGATTAGGAATGTTTTTCCTCCATTATTATTTCTCCCTTTAAATTTCGGCAAATTTCTACAAGAATAGAAATTTTTTTTAAAATAATTTTCATAAATAAACAAATTGACGAAGCAATTGTAGTTCGTTAAAACGATATTGCGAAATTCAAAACTTAAAACAATGTCCGGGGGTATCCGCCGTTATTATGTCCGGGGGTACCCGATCGCTATCATGGAACATTTTTAGTCACAACTCTTAAATTATAAAAAAAATGTAAAAACTACTATCATAAACTTTAAAAATATAAAATTTCCTACAACTTCAAACAATAGACAGGTACACATTTACCTTCGGGCATATACTCCTATAGGCAGCCTTCAGTGCTGAGAAAGCGCGACTGGTGTGCGAGAGAGAAAGGAGAATAAAAAGACATGCTATCTCACTCGCTCCGCGAGCTGATACAAGCATATACAAATTAAGTCTACATAATCACTTGGTTTTATTTTGATACCATTAGGTACCCAGATATGGTGGACGACCGAAGTAAACATGGCTTTCGCGCGACTGGAAGAGGGCTATGAAAACGCTTTAAAGGATTACCAAAGGAAACAGATCAACCAGTTGAACGCCCTTATAAATATGCTGCTGGGCGACCTAACGCCAGGCGAACGGCAAAAGATTATGACTATTTGCACCATCGACGTACACTCCAGGGACGTGGTGGCTAAGATGATCTTAATGAAAGTGGAAAACTCCCAGGCCTTCCAGTGGCAGAGCCAGCTGAGACACAGGTGGGATGACAAGAAGAAGGACTGCTTCGCTAATATTTGCGACGCTGAGTTCAGGTACTCGTATGAGTACCTAGGTAACACTCCGCGATTGGTTATTACCCCGCTAACGGATAGATGCTATATTACCCTCACTCAGAGTCTCCATCTGATTATGGGTGGAGCACCAGCCGGGCCCGCTGGCACCGGTAAGACGGAGACCACCAAGGATCTCGGAAAAGCGCTCGGGATGATGGTCTACGTATTCAACTGCTCGGAACAGATGGATTACAAATCCATTGGTAACATTTATAAAGGATTGGCCCAGACGGGCTGTTGGGGTTGCTTCGATGAATTCAACAGGATCTCTATCGAGGTGTTGTCCGTTGTAGCTGTGCAAGTTAAAGTGATACAGGACGCTATAAAGGATAAGAAGAAGAGGTTTCAGTTCTTGGGCCAAGAAATTGGGCTAGTACCTACGGTAAGAAATTCACCTAGATTTTTATTGCATTTTAAAGAGAGTAGCTTCAAGTGCCAATGGAATTAAAATTGTTCTGTTGTTGTTGAATAATTAATTTTTAGTCTTCAGTTCCATGTAATAGGTAAATCTTATTAAAAATTGCAGCATTTGGTCATACCTACTTATATTTTATGTAAATTTTTTCAGGTGTTTTAATATTCTTTTAAAAAAAATTGCATATTCAAGTAACAATAATTTAGTATGGACAAACTATGTTGTAACTTTGAAATAACTTGATCTGCAGGATTCCGTAGCAATTGTCAGTGACTGAAAAATTTCCGGATTCATATTTACATCGTCGGTAGTATTTATATTCGCTATGTGCACTGTCTATGGTGTTCCGATTCATGGCTCGTAATAGTTGATCTATGTAGTTCCGATCCTTGATTTTCGCAGATCAGTTGTTTCCAAATTCTAACCCTTCGTCTCTATTGAAATTATCTCGATTCGTCTGGATTTCTATTACTCTCCCGTAGAGTATTGGTCGAAATTTTCTCTCCTTCTTTAATCTCGTGTTAAAGTGTCTTTCCATTTATCTAGTTTATACTTTTGCACGGAATGTATGGAATGCTGAATACATCGGGGTCCTCGGATTCAGCTCGTCTAGGGAGAGGCTGTCCCTATCTTCCCTAAGAAGCTACAGATGATAATATTATGGCAATTGCTTAGATGCGGCCTTTCTTGTCAATACATCTGGCAATGACCTATCTGCCTTATCACAAGACGAGCAAGAAGTTAAAGACTTATATTTTTAATAAAAAAATACTGTGGTTCATTTTAGCAACTTCTGCATTTTTTTTTGTTAGCGAAAAACCGTTTTTTGACTTTTATGAATTTTTTAGGTTAATTTCACCGTTTATGCTCCACAGGAAGAGAACACTATCTTTCTTAGAATTTGTTTTCCTATATCACCATATTTTTTGTTTCCAGGTGGTATTTTTTGTAAATTTAACATGGCAGTGACAGACTGATTGATTATTTTAATCAAAAATTTCAAAAGCTTTTGTATTTTCATGTTTTGCTTTTATTCAAAGTTTTATATGTTGTGCTGAAAAAAAATAAGATTGAACATCAAAATTGCAAGACCGTACCGTATATCGTTTTACATTTGAGGATTATTAGATCAGAAATTACAGCAATTAGTGCCACTTTTGATAAAATTTTTTAAAACTTATGAAATGCTTTTTATATTTATAAACTTATGTAATGTTATACTTGGTTAGGTTGGCCTGTTCATTACAATGAATCCGGGATACGCCGGTAGAACTGAATTGCCAGAAAACCTCAAGGCCTTATTCAGGCCGTGTGCCATGGTCGTCCCAGATTTCGCCTTGATTTGCGAAATCATGTTGGTTGCCGAAGGTTTCTTGGAAGCCAGGCTGCTGGCAAGAAAATTCATAACCCTGTACACGCTGTGCAAGGAACTGTTGTCCAAACAGGATCACTATGATTGGGGCTTGAGGGCCATAAAATCCGTGTTGGTGGTGGCAGGATCTTTGAAGCGCAGCGACAGATTGCGGCCCGAGGACCAAGTGTTGATGAGAGCGCTGAGAGACTTCAATATACCCAAGATTGTAACTGATGATGTACCGGTAAGTATTTAATGAAAAGCTAATTTAATACCAGGTGGATGTGAGGTCCATATGTTCCAATAAATAGATCAAAAAAATAAAAAACTAGTAGAAGCATTAAATATTTTACTATTAAAATAATTTCACAATTATTCTATCAAAGTAAGTCCAGGAAAGTTGGACCAGTTTCAATATGAGACAGTTACATTAGCATGTATACCTACATGTCACTGGAAACAGTAAGTTCATTTATCTACGTCCGTATCAAAGTGTCGTTGTTTCTACATAACTTTCAGTGTAAAGGCTTCAAGGTTTTTATAAGAGCTTATAGATTAAAAATTTTTATTGTATTCTTTTATTACACAATTTCAGTTTAAGGTCTATCAGTATGAACATCCATTATTCATTTTTAAGGTGTTCATTTACTTCGCAATTAACATAGTTTTCATTAAGAATTCTAGGTAACTTACAACTCCTAGGTAATATAATAGGGCTAAAAGTATCATAATAAAATCAATGGTGATTATAATACACAAGTGAGGGCAATGCCATTAAGCAGAATTTGGTTTCGATACATTTTTCATAATTCTACGTTTTACTAAAAATATAGTACATAGTGTTTTTTATTAAAGTCGTATAACTGTCTTGCCCTACATGAATATCTAATTTTCGTTGGTTAGGGTGACACATATTGAAAGCGACGGACAAAATCTAGACGAAAATGATTCCCGACTTTTATTTTAAAACAAATTAACAAAATTTTTATATTAATTTTGTTTGAATCTAAAAGAGACTATTATAGGCGGAATTCTATATTTTTTTGGAAACTTTAAAAGACTGTATCACCTAGGGGATGAACATTTTACTAAGGTCATTTTTATGCAAAACGTGTTATTTTTAACTATAGATTCAGCGGTACAATTTTGCTACTTCTTTTGAAAACACCCTGTAGAGTATTCAGTAATCTATAGAATTTAACAATTCTCCACAACATTTTCCTATATTTTCCAAGTGTTTGAAATTGACTTTTAAACAATAAATTTAAGAAAGTATTTCTACAGCGCGCTACTTCCCTTTTTGAGATAACTGGAGAGTTTTCAGCCTACGTCTGTAGACTTTTTTTATTTTTAATGTAACAGAATTTCCTGCAGGACCTATACTATCAAACGTTTCAATAAAGAAATATGATAATCCATACTTTATTAAAAGTAAAGGTTAAAATAGTTATATCTCTTTATGCAAAGTAGCATATTTTGATTTACAAAAATTATTATAGAAAAAGGAATATGTAATTTCTCAATAGATAAAAGGACAGCGTGATATATTGATGATAATTTCCATTTTTGTATTATTACTTCAATCAAACATTTGGGGTTATCAAGCTTATCAACCACGTGAGGTTATGAAACCGGAAAATATCAATTTTCAGTTATTTTGAGGCTGATAAAATCGTTTAAATTAAATTGCAGCCAATATAATTCGATTCTGTTCTACTGTTAATTACTTACAGTAATTTTTGAAATGAAATTATTAAAATGTTTAAACTTGTTTTAAAAATGCAGAGGGTAAAAATCGAATTCTTAAAAACAAGTAGCCATGCTTTGATACCTAAACAGAAACGCTTGCTCTCATTCATTCTTAAATGTAGTAATTATTTAAAAATTCATCTACGTGTGTGTATGTTTTTCGAAATTGGTGATTTTAACACGAGAATTATTTTGATTAAACAAATTTAACGGAAATTTGATAATCTGACACGGACGTTACGGGCATTGGTGTTTAAAAATGTTTTACTTACATCATTGTAAAATAGATTTTTAAATATAAAAACATACAAATAATTTTAACCAAAATTTAGATATTCATGGGACTAATAGGTGATTTATTCCCTGCTCTGGATGTACCCCGTAAACGTGATTTGGAATTCGAGAAAATGATTAGGACCACGACTGCCGATCTGAAGCTACAACCAGAAGAAGGATTTATTCTGAAAGTGGTCCAGTTGGAAGAACTGTTCGCTGTGAGGCATTCAGTGTTTATTATCGGAAATGCAGGTAATTGTTACTGACTTATGTAGAATTCAACTTAGATTTATAAAAGAAATGTCAATTGTAGCCATTTCTGGATTTATTTTGCGTTTTTATTGTAAATTAAAAAGGTACAGCTTTTAGTGGTTGATGAAATTCAAACTCTTCTGGTTTAGATGTTAAATAGTAGTTAATTTTTTCCGCATGCAGAAATGTTTCAGGAAGTGATTTATATAAATGCCTGAAAAGCTTTAGTTTTCGAGATATAGACTATTTGAGAAACCTATACCAATGACGTGGCAACCAACCTGTTTAGTCATTGTCTTAAAGTTTTTGGAAAATTTGACAAATATTACTGGAGGTATATTTTGACACAGATTGAGGAATCTTGGACTACTGTCTTACCTAAGTGAGGATTAAGTTGGATATTCGATCAATTTGACCAGATCCCTTCTATTTTATTTTGACGAGCTATTTCACGTTATTTTCTTCTTTATATAAAGTAATCTTTCAGATCAGTGAATTGGCAGTAAATCTAAAACCATCACAAACAGTTTTAAAGAAAACATATTATAGAATTAAATTACTAATAGCTATTAATTTCAATTAAAGAGGAAGTCATTTGGAAAAATAATTTTTAAAATGCAGAAATAGGTTAGATTTCATATATCGCAATTTTATAAATACCCAATTTTAAATATGAAAAGCTGAAAATAATAATTAATGCAGAAAATTTTAATTTTCTGCGGGGCATTGTTCCTACAAAAATAAATTTTTTTAGTTAATGATTTTTTTTTTAACATTCTATTGTTGCACTATACAGGGTGTATCTAACTAACACCGAAAAAAATGTAAGAGGCGATTAATTCTCTGATGAAAATTAATAGGGTCTTTGGTATAAAATTTTTTGAAAAAACGATCCCCTGAAAAGTTACGCCCATCCAAAAATTAAAAAAAAAATGTTTTTCTTTTTATCTTCCAACTTGGTGAACGTTATTTGTCAAAAAAACTACACTAATTCAAATTTTTTCAATCATGAACTATTTATTATAACCATTGCAAAAAACAGGCCACTAGATCTTTCGGCAAAATACACTCGCGTTAAAAAGCTTATCTTTTTAAAAATGCATTGCCATATATTTAACTTAACTTTTCGAAAAAACTTGAAGATATCAAATATTTACAAAATGAATGGGGCTTTTTAGACGTATTTTTTAAAAGGAAAACATTTTACAAAAGTACTTCAGGGTTAAAAAATTTTTAAAAAGTGTAGAGTTCATGACAGATAATGTTCACCAAGTTTGGTTTCTTTAGCTTGATATAGGTACATGGAAGATAAAAAAGAAAAACAACATTTTTGAAATGTTTGGAGGGGCGTAACTTTTCAGGGGAGAGCTTTTCCAAAACATGTTATACCAAAGACCCCTATTAATTTTCATTAGAAAATCGCCCCTTACATTTTATTTATATACACCCTGTATTTAAAATAAATCTCCTATAATAGTAAAACATTTTTATAGATTTTTGTCTGTAGATAGGTATTATCGTTGATTCAAGCTTATTATGAGGAGAAAGATAGTTCGGTTTATTTTTCTTATAGAATAAAGAAATTTCTTTTCTTTGTAATGTAATTAAGAATCAAGTGCACCTATAGAACTTTCAAAATACACAGTAATGTGGAAATTGTGAAGTTTTAATTGGTAATGTGTACCAGTACTATCGGCCACAATTCTATAAAGAATCAGTAAATATCAGCGTTTATTTAATCAACCCATTAGCTCAAATGTCGTCAATTTGTGTCAACATATACGGAGAAATTTGCGTGAAAGTTACATTTTTCAAAAATGGTAACAGCCTTTATAGCCCAATCATTATAGACATGAAAGAGCCTGTTTCGGGAAAAAATACTATTAGAAGTTTCTCTGCGGAATATTGCTCGGAAACCTGTTATAAATAAAATATCAAAAAATCAACTCGAGGCTAGTTGGGAAACTGTTTTAACAGTGGTCAAAGTTATGGAAAAGTGGTTTTTTGACTCACGTAAAAAAACTATTATTCATAGCGAAAAAAAGTTTATACAAAAAAGGTAGGTATTAAATAAGCCTATAAAATGAGAAAAATCCGATTAAATTCCGATAATTTGTTTATGCACAAGAGCTCAAAAATGGTCGAAAATTGCCGTTTTTTCGATTGCTATTAATGCAATTTTCATCTCAGACACTTGTAATTCAAGATTTTTTAGGCTTTTTACATCCTTAATAAGTGGTAAAAATTTCAACCCGAAAGCTTCATTGGTTTGGCGTTGGCTGAATTTGTTATATAAGAAGATGCTATTTTCAATTCATTTTTCCCAAGCTAATAGGCGTTGTAGGGTTTCGATCATTACTTGTTTTTGTACCTAAATAGTTGTATTGACATATGCATTTACTGAGAATTTAGTTTTTCAAATTTAATTTGTTTAAAAATGACTGAAAAAATGTTAATATTTATTAAATTCTTAAGATAGGTAATTATTATAAAATAAAATAGTAACCTCTATACTTTAGTTTTCTTCGAATTTAAAAAAAAATTGTTGTAAGTTGATTAGAAGCTGAGATAATTTTAAAAGCCAAAATTTGGAGAGAGTATACATTAAGAGCTATATTTTCATGTCCTACATTAATATTAAGGTGAATTCAACTATTTAATTGCGAAAAAGAAGATAGCGGCGATGCGTTCTATTACTTCGTCTAGCGAACAAGTGGGGAGAGCGAGGCGGAGCATGCGCCCTTAACAATTTAATAAATATTAACATTTTTTCAGTCATTTTTAAACAAATTATATTTGAAAAATTAAATTGTCAGTAAATGCATATGTCAATACAACTATTTAGGTACAAAAACAACTAATGATCGAAACCCTACAACGCCTGTGAGCTTGGGAAAAATGAATTGAAAATAGCATCTTCTTAGATAACAAATTCCGCCAACGCCAAGCTAATGAAGCTTTTGGGCTGAAATTTTTACCACTTATTAAGGGTGCAAAAAGCCTAAAAAATCATGAGTTGCAAGTGTCTGCGATGAAAATTGCATTAATCATTAGCAATTGAAAAAAGCGAACAATTTCGACCATTTTTGAGCTCTTGCGCATAAACAAATTATCGGAATTTAATCGGACTTTTTTTGTATAAACCCTTTTTCTCTATGAATAACAGTTTTTTACGCGAGTCAAAAAACCACTTTTCTATAATTTTGACCATTGTTTTAACAAAGTTTACCAACTAGTCTCGAGTTGATTTTTTGATATATTGTTTATAACACGTTTCTGAACAATATTCAGCAGAGAAACTTCTAATGGTATTTTTTTCCAGAAAAAAGCTATAATGACTGGCCTATTACCTAGAAAACTATATTTTAAGACAATACAAACTTTTCCTTTTCAAACGATCCTGGAATATTTTTACATAGGTACTTGAACAACCTGTATAAAATTCTATAGCACTTGAGGGTATTGAAAGGTTTATAAAAAATATCCCGACAGTGTTAAGTAGAAACCTAATTAAAAGTTTTGCTCCCCCTATAACTGACTATTCTGATTTAGGCACCGGAAAGTCGATGGTATGGAAAACACTGAACAGAACTTATGCAAATCAAAAACGTAAGCCGTTTTATAACGATTTAAATCCTAAGGCTGTAACAAACGACGAACTGTTTGGAATAATTAATCCAGCCACAAGGGAGTGGAAAGATGGTTTATTTTCAGTAATTATGAGAGAACAGGCCAATTTAACAGGGGACGGTCCAAAATGGATTGTTTTAGGTAGGTTTGTTAAATTTTTAGCGGTGGATATCTCTCTAAATCAAAGTTGAAACTGCAGGAAAGTCGCTTATACGAATATTTAATCTAACAGTATATCGTATTTGTCGAAGTGAGTTTCTTTTACAATATAATAAAATAATGTTTCAAGTAAATGATTGTCTTAAATATAACAAGAGAGATAAAGAAGGAAATTGTATTTTAAGCTATAGGTATTGGCTCGAAAACCCTACATAAAATGTCACAGGTATGCTGCCAAACACTTCTTAAAAACTGAACAGACATGAGTGAAATTTGACACAGATGATGGTATAATCAGAAGAAACAACTCTTGTGACATTTTTGGTAAATAATGAATTTTTCTAGAAGGATATCTCAAATAAAATTCGATTCTGACAATCGTCACCGTTTTAGAGAAAATTGGCAATGTATGTTTCAGTAAAAAGACGTACATACTTTAAAAATTAAAAGCTCCACACAGCAGCTCAACAACACAGTCTAATAATTTAAATAAAACTCGGTCATTAATACATTTGTAACAAGAAATGAAATTGTCGACAATATTTTTTATTTCGAGTAGCAAATAGTTTTTAATATTCAATTATGCGAAAGTCAGTCACATATTAACATAAGATTTCTTAATCTATAATACACCGACTATCTTATCAATGAATTTAATTTTCTGTACATACTTAAAAATATAGAATAATTAAAAAATTTTTGAAAATGTATCATTTGTCAAATATCACACTTTCACGGAAATAATATAACATTTTTTGAAAGAGTGCATGTGATTCTATTGAATGTCGAAGCAACTAAAAATTAATAATTTCCTTTTCAACGGCTTATTTTGAATTGAACATAAATAAAATGCATATATTTGAATAATATATTTTGTCGGTGTATTTTTAGGATTGTGCGGATGATATTTTCGATATTTGTGGATATGAACGCTAATACAAATAGTGTTGATTGTGAGTAGGATAGAACACAAAAATTAATGAATATAGTATAAGTTGAAATTTCTAACAAAAATGTTGTTTATTTATTGGCGCTATTTATACAAGTTTGAGTTGTTTCGCGTTTTCTTAAAAAAGTGAAATAGCAGGATAAAACTTTTTACAGATTAGTTTGAAGAGCACAAAAATACCTACATTTTGATGGTGAAAAAGGGTACGATACTTTTTTTATTATCAAATTATTTGCAAATTAGTGAGCAGAAAACAAATATGATAATGAATTGAGGAACACGACGCTAACGAAAAGACATTTTATTACTAAAACAAAATGCATTTATAAAAGAACCTACCTAAGCATGCAGTGAAGATTAAATTCCTGCATTGAAAATAATGCTATGCATCTCAAGCATTTATCTTTACTTTTGTTAAAATTTAATTGTTCTTTCGTCACATAATATCAATATCTGTTTGTTATTGTTTTTGTTATTATTTTCAAGATTGTTATTGACTCACTTATTTGCTTAGGTTTAGGTAGGCTCTTTTATGAACGTATTTTGTTTTGGTAATTAAATGTCTTTTCGTTAGCGTAGTGTTCCTCAATTTATTATCATTATTTATTTTCTACTCACTAATTTGCGAATAACTTGATAACCAAAAAAGATATCTAACCCTTTTCCCCGCCAAAATGTAGCTATTTTTATGCTCTTCAAACTAATCTGTAAAAAGTTTTATCCTGCTATTTCATTTATTTAAGACACACATATCTGTGCATCACTCAATATAACAAACGTCACACACAAAACAAACTATAGATCACACATAATCATACTCAGCTAATAAAGTGTAAATCATTACATGACAAGAATTCCCTATAGTGGAAGAATGCCTTCCCAGGAAAAACCTCTTCACCGTATTCTTAAAGGATGTCTGACATGTAATATATTTCATTTGTAAAGGTAACCGATTATACATGAAAATCGCCAGATAATTTGGGGTGTTTTGTGTTATACATATTTTGATTGTAGTAGTTTTATGTTTATGTTGTATTGTGTTTATGTAGTAAAAAAACGGAAAAATAAACCCACGATTGGTTATTGGTTACTTAGACAGAAAGGGAAAACATATTTTGATTGTAGCAGTTTTATGTTTTTATCAAAATAAAGGTTGATTTATAATAAAAATAAATTTGATTCTTTATACTCTAACGAAAATAAAATGTTTTGGAAATGTGAAATATCTTTTCTTACAAATCTTCCTTGTTCGTTTATATATTCGCATTCGTTAACAAAACACAGTGAAATGTGTGAATACGAACACAAATGCAAATTTAATATTTGATGCATATAATTTGCGAATACAAACACAAATATTAAGAACATTCTTACTGTTGGTATCTTTAACAGCACACATTTTCCAAGCAAAATATTTTTTACCAAATGTTTTCGGGAATTTGCCTATTGTTTAAAATCACATTTCTCCTCCTGTTGCAATTTGACTATTTTAGAATCACCTGCATTATGTATTAATCTCGTAAGATACAAGAAACTATACAGGGTGTATCACGAAGAGGGCCCAGTGGGATTATCTCTAAAAGTAGTTAGAATTGAAATCTGAAAATTTAGCACTTGATGATGACTTCCGGTATAACCGGAAGTGCGAGGAAGTTGACACTACTTTCAGTGAATAGATCTTTTTGATAAACCCCTGTATACAAATATTCAGATTTCAATTCTGACTACTTTTAGGAACGTCAATTACTAATAGTTTTGCTTGCTATTTACAGATGGTGACATCGATCCCATGTGGATTGAATCTTTGAATACATTAATGGATGACAATAAAGTATTGACTCTGGCCAGTAACGAACGTATAGCTTTAACGGCTTCGATGAGGTTATTGTTTGAAATAGCCAATTTGAGAACAGCTACGCCGGCGACCGTTTCCAGAGCTGGGATTTTATACATCAATCCGGCCGACTTGGGTTGGAATCCGTTCATAGCATCGTGGATAGACACCAGGACGTTGCAGAGCGAGAAGGCCAACCTGATGATACTCTTCGACAAGTACGTTCCCCCCTGCCTCGATGCGTTGCGCACTAAATTTAAGAAAATAACTCCTATATCAGACATTGCACATTTACAAATGTTGTGCTGTCTCTTAGACTGTTTTCTGACACCACAGAATGTACCTCCGGATTGCCCAAAGGAATGGTACGAGATATACTTTGTATTTTCCACGGTGTGGGCTTTCGGATCTGCTCTATTTCAAGATCAAATCATCGACTGGAGAAACGAATTCAGCAAGTGGTTCACTAACGAATTTAAAACAGTAAAATTTCCCATTGGAGGAAATGTCTTTACTTATTATATCGAAGAGGAGAGCAAAAGATTTTTACCATGGACAGATTTAGTGGCCGACTTCGAATTAGACTCTGATATACCTCTGCAAGCCACTTTGGTCAATACTGCTGAAACAACTAGGATTCGTTTCTTTCTCGATCACTTGGTATCGAAAAAAGCTCCCGTGATGTTAGTAGGCGCAGCTGGTAGTGGCAAGACAGTAATCGTTGCGGATAAACTGAACGCACTACCTGACAGCTATTTGATTACTAATGTGCCATTTAATTTCTATACAACTTCCGAAATGCTGCAAAGGATATTAGAGAAACCGTTGGAGAAAAAAGCGGGGCGCGTGTACGGACCCCCTGGTAGTAAAACAATGATTTACTTCATAGACGACATGAACATGCCCGAAGTCGATAAGTATTTTACCGTCCAACCTCATACACTTTTGAGGCAGTACATGGATTACCAGCACTGGTACGACAGGCAAAAATTGGCCCTCAAAGATATCCACAACGTGCAGTTTGTGTCATGCATGAATCCAACTGCGGGTTCCTTCACAATAAATCCTAGACTTCAAAGACATTTTAGTGTTTTCGCCGTAAGCTTTCCTTCCCAAGAAGCCTCGTATCATATTTATAACTCGATATATCAACAACATCTGACCGATCCACTGAAGAAATTTAATTCCAACGTTATTAAGGTATGTCCGAACATTGTACAAGCAGCTTTGGCATTACATCAAAAAGTCGCCACTACTTTTCTACCAACAGCTGTCAAGTTTCATTATACTTTTACTCTGAGAGACATGTCGAATATATTCCAAGGAATGTTATTTGCTACTGGTGATGCTGTTACCAATCAAACAAGTTTCATTAGACTGTGGATGCACGAGGCCAGCAGGGTGTATGGGGATAAACTTGTTGAACGCAAAGATATCGATTCATTCAACAAACTAGTGATTGAATCAGTCAAGAAAAGTTTCGAGGAAATTGACGACAATGATGTGTTCGAGAAGCCTTTAATATTTTGTCATTTCGCTGAGGGTATAGGAGATCCAAAATATTTTCCGATTCGCGACTTTGTCCACCTAAGTCGTTTACTGAATGATGCATTAGGGGGTTACAACGACTTAGTGGCTGCTATGAATCTAGTGTTATTTGAAGATGCAATGTACCACATTTGTCGTATAAATCGTATAATGGAGGCCCCAAGAGGTAACGCGCTGTTGGTAGGAGTAGGAGGCTCGGGTAAACAGTCTCTTACAAGACTAGCTGCGTTTATATCGTCATTCGAAGTTTTTCAAATTCAACTGAAAAAAGGATATTCAATGAACGACATGAAAGCGGATATTGGCAAACTGTATCTGAAATCTGGCTTAAAAAGTATCGGCACCGTTTTCTTGATGACCGATGCTCAAGTACCCGAAGAGTCATACTTGGTCCTTATAAACGATTTACTTGCTTCTGGAGAAATTAGCGAATTATTACCCGACGAGGATGTTGAAAACGTAATAAACGCTGTAAGGGGGGAAGTCAAGAGTACTGGACAGGAGGACAGCCGTGAAAATTGTTGGAAATTCTTTATAGACCGTGTGAGGAGATTGCTGAAAGTGGTTCTTTGTTTTTCTCCTGTTGGTTCTACACTTAGGGTGAGGGCCAGAAAGTTTCCAGCATTAGTAAATTCAACTTCTATTAATTGGTTTCACGAATGGCCTCAAGAAGCTCTAAAGTCAGTATCTAAAAGATTTTTGTCAGAGATCGAGGTATTGCCACCAAAACTGGTGGCAACTGTGTCAGATTTTATGTCTTATGTTCATTCCACAGTTAACGATATGTCCCAAGTTTATTTGGTGAATGAGAAACGTTATAACTATACTACACCTAAATCATTTTTGGAGCAAATCGATTTATATTCGAAATTATTATCAGAAAAAACTGCTGATGTGAAAAACAACATAGTACGTCTTGAGAATGGTTTAACTAAGCTAGCGTCTACATCAGAAGAAGTAGATGGATTGAAAGATATATTAGCCGTACAAGAAGTGGAATTAAAGGAAAAGAACGAGGCTGCTGGTAGGTTAATCGCTGTGTTATCGGCAGAAAATGAAAAAGTTGCAAAGGAACAACAAATAGCAAGTGAGGAAGAAGCAAAGGTTAAAGTAATAGAAGAAGATGTATCCGTGAAAGCAAAGATATGTCAAGAAGACTTGTTAAAGGCCGAACCAGCTTTAGTTGCAGCACAAGCTGCACTTAACACACTGAATAAAAATAATTTAACTGAACTTAAATCGTTTGCTACGCCTCCAGAAGCAGTTGTTGCTGTATGTGGTGCTGTTATGGTCTTATTCTCCAAGAAGGGGAAGATTCCTAAAGACAGAAGTTGGAAGGAATGTAAACTTATGATGGCCAAGGTTGACCAATTTCTTAACGACCTTATAAATTATGATAAAGATAATATGGCGCCCGAAATTGTTAAAGCAACTCAAGAATATTTAAAGCTTCCAGATTTTAGCCCTGAAAAAATATTTTCAAAATCCATTGCTGCTGCTGGCTTATGCTCTTGGGTAACTAACATACTAAAATATTATGATGTTTTCGTTGTTGTGGAACCTAAACGAAGAGCGTTAGCTCAAGCTAATAAAGATTTAAATGATGCTCGAAGTAAACTTGCAGAACTTAATGAGAAGCTGCAGGAGTTGGAAAAACAGTTAGGAGTGTTACGGGCGGAATTTGAAGAAGCAACAAACGCGAAATTGAAATGTCAAGCAGAAGCAGATGCTACAACTCAAATGATAGATTTGGCAAACCGCCTGGTGAACGGATTAGCATCTGAAAATATACGTTGGAGGGAACTGGTAAAACAGTATAAGCAATCAATCGTTACGATGCCAGGTGATGTTTTACTGGTAACTGCATTTATTTCCTATGTCGGATGTTTCTCTAGACAATACCGTCTAGATCTTTTCAAGAAATACTGGCTGCCTTACTTAAAAACTTTGTCTACTCCTATACCAATGACCGAGGGTTTGGATCCTTTATCTCTTTTAACGGATGATGCAAAAATCGCTCAATGGAATAATGAAAGCTTACCAAATGATAGAATGTCCACTGAAAATGCTTGCATCCTTACAAACTCCTCTCGTTGGCCATTAATGATTGATCCTCAGCTACAGGGCGTGAAATGGATAAAAACTAAATACGGTGAAAATCTTGTAGTTGTGAGGTTGACCCAAAGGACATATCTGGATAAGATAGAAACTTGTATATCTAATGGGTCTGTCATTTTGCTCGAAAATATCGGGGAAACGTTAGATGCTGTGCTAGACTCTATTCTGGGAAGGGTTCTCATTAAAAAAGGAAGGGCGATAAAAATTGGAGATAAAGAAGTTGACTACAATCCTAAATTCAAAATGATTCTTCATACAAAACTAGCTAATCCACATTACAAGCCAGAAATTCAGGCACAAACAACTTTAATTAATTTCACCGTAACTAGAGACGGTTTAGAAGAACAGTTATTGGCCGAGGTCGTAAAAGCCGAAAGGCCTGATTTAGAAACATTAAAGTCGTCTTTAACAAAACAACAAAATGATTTCAAAATCACTCTAAAGAATTGTGAGGATAATTTATTGTACAAGTTATCTTCGGCAACAGGTAACATATTAGGAGACGTAGAACTCGTGCTGAATTTGGAAACAACAAAGAAAACTGCTACGGAAATAGCCGTTAAAGTTGAAGAAGCTAAAGTAACGTCAGTGAAAATAGATGAAGCTAGAGAACAATATCGTCCCTGTGCTGCTCGAGCTTCTCTCTTGTATTTCATTTTAAATGATTTGAATCGCATAAACGCTATTTACCAGTTTTCCCTGAAAGCTTTTAGTGTTGTATTTAAGGACGCCTTGGCCAGGGCAGAAGCGGCGGAGAAACTCAAAGACAGGGTAGTTAATTTATTAGATAGTATTACGTTTTCTGTTTTTATGTATACATCCAGAGGACTATTCGAACGGGACAAATTAATATTTACTGCCCAGATGGCATTTCAAATATTATTGCAATTAAACGAAATCATTCCCGAAGAACTCGATTTCTTGTTAAGATTTCCATCTATGCCGAACCTTATTTCCCCTGTAGATTTCTTGAACAGTGTTTGCTGGGGAGGTATTAAATCGCTGTCCCTTTTGGATGCATTTAAAAGTCTGGACAAGGACTTGGAAGGATCAGCGAAAAGATGGAGAAAATTTGTCGACAGTGAGTGTCCCGAAAAAGAGAAGTTACCAGGAGAATGGAAAAACAAAACTAGTTTACAAAGACTTTGCATCATGCGATGTTTGAGACCAGACAGAATGACTTATGCAGCTAGTGTATTTATAGAGGAAAAGATGGGTGTTAAATATGTCACCTCCAGGACAGTGGAGTTTGAAAAGTCTTACGAAGAGACGAGCGCGTCTACTCCTACATTTTTCATTTTGTCACCTGGAGTCAACCCACTGAAAGACGTTGAAAAGCTTGGTAAAAAATTAGGATTTATGTTTGATAAGGGGAATTTCCACAGCGTTTCTCTTGGACAAGGTCAGGAGATTGTGGCGGAAAATGCCATGGATCTAGCATCCAATGAAGGCCATTGGGTTATTCTGCAAAATATACATCTAGTCCAAAAGTGGTTAGCTACTCTTGAAAAGAAGATGGAACAATGTGCAGACAGAGGGCATGTGAATTATAGGCTGTATTTGAGTGCAGAACCGTCGGCAGATCCTCAGGAGTGTGTGATTCCACAGGGAATATTGGAGTCCTCCATAAAAATTACAAATGAACCACCTACGGGAATGTACGCAAATCTTCATAAGGCCCTCGATAATTTTAATCAGGAAACACTAGAAATGAGTTCGAAGGAAGCCGAGTTCAAGGCCATCTTATTCGCACTGTGTTACTTCCACGCCGTCGTGGCAGAGAGAAGGAAGTTTGGACCTCAGGGATGGAACAGAAATTACCCATTTAATGTAGGGGACTTAACTATCAGCATTAGTGTGTTGTACAATTATTTGGAGAGCAATAACAAGGTAAGTCATTAATATACAATACTAGTTTGTTACAGTATTAATATAATGGACAACAAAATAATATGTTGTTTACTTTAGAGAAAGCTGATAGGGTTTGGTAGATATTAATTTTTCAGAGAGGTGGGAGACTATTACCCTATCTCTATACTGTAACTCGAATTAGAGTATTTAAAGTGCAACCGAGCCCTTCGTCCCCTGAACGACTGAATCACACTGGCTAGTCAGTGGGACAGTGGGGTGGGTAAGAGGAGATGAGGTTGATGCGCTACCTGAATTAAAACTACTTTGAGACACCTAATTCTACTCTATTAACGGAATTTACTTTCGAATCCCGGATTGTGCTCTTTAAAAACAAAATATGCAGGTGTAACACAATGTATCAATACTTATGCAATATTATCTCATTTGATAAGGTTTTATCTGCAGAAAGTGATCACTTGCGCTTACATAGTCTAAATACAAAAAAATATACTTGATCTCTCAGATTTACTAAAATTGAGCCCAATCTGGGTGAACGTTAACTTATACTCAGCAATAAATCAAGAAATACTATTAAATGATAAACCAACAGTGAATAAAACCGTAAATACTATGATTATCAGTAATTAATACTCCATTTTCAACATGGAACACATAGATTACAAAATCTCGTGGTACTTAGCTGTACTCGACAGCCAGTCAAGTCTCCAGTTGGTCTCTATGGCCTTTTATACCAAGGTCTTCGGAATGGGGTGGTCGATCGGCAGAGGCACGAAAATTCAGGTCCAGTACAAAAATCCAGTCCGTACCAACAAGGACGGTCCCATATAAAATGAGGTCCGCTACGAAATGGGGGTCCCGTACAAAATTCAATGGGGGTCCCGTACAAAATGCAATGGGGGTCCCGTACAAAATGCAATGGGGGTCCCGTAAAAATTGCCCTGAAAGTACACCAATCCTTAGATTTCGTGTATGGCTAGCTTTACGACGAAAAACAATGAAAATTACTTACGTGGTTGGAGATACGGCAGAAAGTGGCTTAGTACAACAGTCCCACGCCCGGGTGACGTCGTATGAACATGATCCAACCAAAAGGCTATATTTTCAATATCAACTCGCAACCAAACCAAACTCCACGTATTGAAATTAACTATCCACTGGACAGTCACCGGCAAAGCAGTTTTAATCCTTAGAAATCTCCAAGAGGCACTATATTCTGCTTTCCATGCAAACCCAACGGCGTGGTCACTCAAGCACAAGAAAAAAAATGCCGAACGCCCTTTGCGGACCGAAATTCTAGAACAATTCCTGCCAACCTTACCCATTTCTAACAACATAGATCCAAATTTCCCCAAAATCGACACAAGCGTCTCAAAACTAATAACATCAGAATTTTTTCGCAATCCAAAATCATCAAACTACGAGAGTACGCCCATAGTCGCAATAGTTGTGGTGCGTTTTATCGCCGCAGGAGGTTAAACCGCGCGAACTTCGCCAAGCGACATAGGCAACCCGCGTTTCGAACGCAGGGCTGGCTGATCGCTGACCTCGCGCTCCAAAATCTAATTTATTCGCTCCTGAAAAATTAAACCGTAACAAGTTATAGTCTATTAATATTAATATACCTTAAACCTGTAAAATATTGTGTGTGACATAATAATATGTAAACGTAGAAAGAAACAAAAAAATTGATTAGTATACAGGGTGTTATTTAAGTACGTGGACAAACTTCAAGGGGTGATTCTTTGAGTGATTCTAAAGACGAGAAGTTTATTAATGCCCGTTTGCACCGTAGTGTTTAATCCAGGATTAAGTTTGAACTTGGATTAAAATATAAAATTTTGTTTGCACCGCGCACCGTTTCAAATCTATGTATTAATCTAGGATTAATTTAAATCCTCAAATTCGACCGATTAAACTTGGATTAATGGGAAAACATAAATTGACACTATTGACAGTACTTAGCTGCTAGTTATAACTTTTTTAAATAGTTAGGTATTTCTTCCCTTCTTTTTCTGTGAATGAGTGAGTAGTGTTAAGACATCATTGAGAACTTTGAAATGGAATGATATTCTGACTTTGATGTATTGGATGATTTTGATATTTACGAAATTATAGACTTTGGATTTCCCAGAAAAATATATATTAGAAATGATCTATTTCATAATATAGACAATACGACTTTTTTCCGCAGATTTAGGTTGACAAAAAAGACCACATTACATCAGCTAACTTTAATTGAAGAGGAGTTGGAATATCCAAGTGACATGTAAGTTTTACGAACATGTCGGCATGAACACGATGCAACTGGCAATCAGAATTTTGGAGTTATAAAAAACTTTTATTCTTAATATGATTTTGTATTTCTAGGAATAATAGTGTATCTCCTATCCAACAATTCTGACTACTCTTCGGTTCTATGCTTGCGCTGGTCATTTGTCTGCCATTGCAGACTTTTCAGGGATGGACATATCAACAGTGTCCAGAATAATTGTACGAGTATCAATTGCAATAGCTCGGCTTTATCAGAGATACATAAAAATGCCAAACCCAGAAGAAATAGTTAGTGTGCAACATGAATTCTATAAAATTGCATCATTTCCTAGGGTGTTAGGTTACTAAACTAAATCTTTTATCACAATAAAGTAATTTAGGTTATTACGTTAGGTTTGAGAATTTGACTTTGACATATTTTTTTCCGAACATAACAGGACATAAGTTAGCAGCATAATAAACAGTATTCTTAAAGCACAGTTTAATTTAATCTACAATCGGCAGTAAGTGGTGCAAAAGCTAATTATTAAAACCTAGTTTTAAAATTAAACCAAGTTCAGTTAAACTTGGCTTAAATTCCGGTGCAAACGGACATAAAACATTGGTCCGGTAGTGCTTCGTTTTGAAGATACAGTGGCCCAGTGGGCAACCAATATTTTTGACAAAAAAAAAATACGTTTGGTTACAATCTTCCATTAATTTTTCGTTTAGTATTTTCCAAATTTGACACTGAATCTTTACGTCAATGAGAGAAACATTATATGAACTATCCCTACTATTTACGCAGGAGGAACTCACCTCCCAATTATTTTTAATTAAAATTGGACTCCTTGTATATATTTTTTTATTTACTTTGTATTTTGTAAATTGAATATTATTTGAAATATTTTACTGAATAAGATATTCTTGTTTAGGTTCCCTGGGAAGATTTACGGTATCTTTTCGGTGAGATAATGTATGGGGGGCACATAACCGACGATTGGGATAGACGATTATGCCGCAGCTACCTCTTGACTTACATGCAGCCAGAATTGGTGGAGGGCGAGTTACAGTTCGCACCAGGTAACAATTTGGAATTCGTAAATGAAATAGTACGTGTATAGTCCAATTAAATGAACCTTTAAATCGCAATTTGGTCAACTTGCCTGAATTTATGATATAAGTTAGTTTAGGGTATATAATAACAATAAGTGGCAGTAATTTTTGTTTCAACCCCCGGCCAGGGGTGAAAAAAGATAAAATAAAGGGGTTTTTCAATATAACTCAAAAGGGGTAAGAGCTAGAAAAAAAAGTCGTAAAAAATTAGTAGAGCAAAAAATTCTACATAAAAATGGTATATTTTTTCTTATAGCTGTTTTGCATTGACAATTTATTGATGAATTAATTCATGAAGTCGCTTCATCAAGAAATTGGACAAGTGTAATGCACCAAATCTGCGGTCAAATAACTTCATGAATTTATTCATCAAGTTCTTGACGAATTAGAACATGCTCTAATTTTCGTCAATTTCTTCGTGAAGTTCGGAAGTACCAACCCAACATATTTCCAGCCTCAGATCAGTAATGAGGTTATGTTATTGAATATGTAAATAATTGTGTGGCGTCGTACTAGTTTTGCAATGTTTTTACTGATTTGTTACAAAAACTAATGTTTATATGATATGTGTCAAAACGGTACCGCTGTTGTGTCACTACAATTATGAGTGGAAAGGTGACATTTTTGAAGTTTATTTGCTTCTTTGATTCATTAGTAGAACTGATTCATGCGTCAAAAAACTTTACAAAGTCTGTAGCAGTGTAAAACCACTGTTTACCAATAAATTCGTGAATTAATTCATGAAGAACTTCCTCAATTTATTCATGAATAAATTGTCAATGTAAAACAGCTATAATACCATTAAAATTAACGGAGTTAGGGAGACTAGGAGTTATGGGATGATTTCAGAAATTTAAAAATTCATAAGAAGCAGAAAAATTAACGACTAGGGAGACTAGGAGTTATGGGATGATTTCAGAAATTTAAAAAATCGTAAGAAGCAGAAAAATTAATGAATTTTATTATTTTTTAAAAATAATCTACTCTAAAAAATGTAAACTTTCTGTTGAGGGAAATAGATATATTTTTTAATTTTTAATAAAAAAGTTAAAACAATTAAAATTTTTTAGTCGTTTATTTAAAATAAAAAAGTTGCTTTCGATATTTTGTTTTATGACAAAGATAACAAATCACATTCGCTTTGAGAAATTGTTATAACTTTTTTTATTAAAAATTAAAAATGATATCTATTTCTCTGAAAAGATAGGTTGTATTTTTAAGAGTAAATTAGAAAAAAAGTTATAAAATTCATTAATTTTTCTACTTGTTACGATTTTTTAAATTTCCGAAATCATCCCTTAACTTCTAGTCTCCCTAAATTTGTTAATTTTAATAGTACAAGAAAAAGTCAATACACCATTTTTATGTAGATTTTTATGATCTACAACTTTTATAAGAAACTTCTTTTTCTAGCTCTTACCCCTTTTGAGTTATCTTGAAAAACCCTTTCATTTTATCTTTTTTCACCCCTGGCCGGGGGTTGAAAAAAAATTACTGTCACTTGTTGTTACCTATTATATACCTCAAACTAACTTATATCAAAAATTCAGGCAAGTTGACCAAAATTTCGATTCAAAGGCTTATTTAAGGCCTGCACATACATACGCGGTAAGGTAAGCGGTGGTAAAATTTTATTTTAATAATTTTTAGCGTTTCAAACTACATATTCTGAATTAATAATTATTACAGAGCCTTCATAAATGATCACAAGCCACGTGACCAGTAAATTTGTTTGGAACTGTAATTTTATTTCTTTCATATTGGCAATTAAATTTCGGTAAAATTAAAAGTTATAAAAACAATAAGATCGGAGTCATTTTTCGCGAGATTCTATTGAACTAATCAACGATTTCATTATCTCGAGCCGAGACGTAACGATTTGTTATATGTAGTTCATTGTAAACGTATCAAGACACCAAGATTTAGGGATTTTTTGTTACCTATGCCATTCAGCAATGTTGGATTGCCTAAGCTCGAGGATTCACGTGGCTTGTAAACATTTATTAAGGCTCTGTATAACGTGCCTGTACGCACCAAATCCAAGAAACAGAAACCGGCGTTTTTGCATAGAGTGCAAGTAGTGATTTCAAGGATGTCGCTTGCAACGATTTTTGCCATTTATAAATAAAAGGTCATTAACACCAAATTCTCGAATGTTTAATTTGAATAAGACATTTTGAATTAAAACAACCTAAATCAATCTACAGTCTACAAAGAGTAAGCCAGACATGTCTGCCGTCACTCCGTGCAATTAACCACACTGAACTTGACATAACTGCTCATTGGAAATAATTGATCAGTTGATTGAATGGGGCAATGCAGGGTCGACCGGTTTCGAGTAATAATTCTAATAAATATTGGTTGCAAAACCCTCTAATTTTTTCTCTCACTTCTAAAATAGAATATGATGGACCAAAAGTAGAGACTATTGAAGTAGATATTCTATAGATTTTTTCACAGATATTTTAATATTTGTTTATTTATCTAAAATGGCGGTTTTTGTTTAAGGGTTCTTTGCACCTCCCAATACCGACTACGTCGGCTACCATCGTTACATTGATGACAGATTGCCCTCGGAAAGTCCGAATCTTTACGGTTTGCATCCCAACGCGGAAATTGGATTCTTGGCCTATACTTCCGAGGTAATGTTTAGGACGATCTTTGAGATGCAACCGAGGGATGCTGGAGCTGCTGCAGGAGGGGGCATGTCTAGAGAAGACAAGGTAACTGATAGGAATTATACACTGATTTTTTCACCATTTCGAATATTCCATAATACGAGGTTTTCGAATATTCCATAATACGAGGAAAAGTCGTTAAATAAAAGGGAATATTTAATAACAGTTTTGCACATTCGATATTTTTTCTGTTGTCAACAGCGTAGGTTAAGCGTATAGTAGGTTATGTTTACTGGTTTTTAGACTTAACACATCGGCAAGCAATTTACTTACGTTTGAACGGCAAGTAAAATTAACGTAATTCATATATTTTACAAAACAGCTACAAAAAATGACGAAATTTTTATTTATCTAAAGAACAAACATTATTTTTTGCACAGTCGATCTTTTTTTGTTCATTTCCAACATCTGTTGTTAACGCAGTAAATTATGGTTATTGGTTGTTAGGCCCAAAACGGTAAGTAATGTAAGTAATATTAATATAACCTCCCAAAAGGATAAAAAATACCTAAATATCTATACAGGGTGTCTCACTACGAACTCCATCGATGGATATCTGGGAAACCACTTGAAGGATTTTTTTGAAATTGTGGTAGTGTGATACGGGCGATGGGGTCTACCAAGTTAAAATTTTTCAAGGTTATCGTACTTCCGGTTCATATTTCAAATGGAACTCCCTGTATATTATTGCATTTTTGGAAGGAGCATTTATTTTTTAAGTTGAAAACATATAACACACTCCGTACTTAGGATTGACCGTTTCCGAGATATTTTGATTTTTTGGCAAAAATTGACACACGCAGACTGTCAGCAAAATTTAGTTTTCCCGGAAACACAGGTTTATTTCTTTTGTGCGAATTGGATATTTTGTTGTGAAAGATCTAATTTATCGGATTTAACATGAAATTTTCCAGTGTCTGTACAAGGTGGCCAAAAAAAAAGATTGAATATGAGGTTCAGAAAATGTGAAAAACTCGAAATTTTTTAATGGAAACCCCCCATTTTTTAACGTACTCGCATTGTGCTCTAATATTGAATGTATATACCTAAACCCAGTCGTTTTCATTTTATGTATAATAAACGTTTCCCTTTTCATAAAATGGTGTTTTCATTTGTTTCGCACATTTTAGGTTGGCTGTGACAGGAAGTAACAATAACAGGTTTTTAATTGTCAAATTTATTTTAATAAATGTTCAAAATGTCTTCCTTCAACTTCTAAACTTATTTCACACCTTCGGATTAGTTCCTTGTGGGTCACTGCTCTAATAGAATCCGGTAATTTTAGACAGACAACAGAAAACTACTATGTCCACGTCGTTGTTTCTAGTTACGCCAAAAATAGAATATTCACCAGCAATTTATATTTCTACAGGTAAAAATTTAGTTAAGTATTTGAAATTTGGAAAATTAATAAACTTGAATGATTTTTTTGGTGACAAATTTTGAGTATTTACATAAAACGTGGTATTTTTTATTGCAAACACATTGCAGAATCGTATATATAGCTTTTCAGTAGGAGAAAAATTGAATCTGCAGTAAAAAATAGAGGTTCCTTATTGAGATTTCAAACTTACCACGTATAAAAGATTCAGGAAAGGGACTAATTTTAGCTCTAATATATTTCCCCTCCTGAATGATTAAGTTTTAATTATTGACATTTTTTTCGCAGGATTATATGGCGAATACGTAGGTACTCCTTCTCTTACATACTCTTAAAAGGATTGTAAAAAAAACATTTTTTTTTCACTATCATCGTCTTTTCTACCAATCTAATTCGTTTACTCTTATTTTGTAAAAGCCTCACCAACAAAAACAAAAAAGTGAACATGAAGCCTAGCAGACTTATTCAAATAAAGCTAAATATGTATAATCAGAATATCATTATTTCCCTGCGCTATACTTACAAAAGAGGGAATATTTGATTTTATAGTAAATTACCTATTCACTAGGAAGACAGGATAATAGTTTATAAAATCAGAGGTTATACATGATCCAGTTAAAAAAGTGCAATAAATTCTGGTAAAACTACAGGGTGATTCACAACTTATCCAAAAAAATTTGGGAATAGATGCGGCATGAGAAATGGAGTCAATATCGTAAAAAAAAAGGTTTGTAAAATCCTTACAGTGTCCGAGAAAAAAAATTATTAATGTTATAGTACATTCAACCACTACATAGCTGGACAACTGTAGTCTCTAGCGTGCAGAAGTGCATTTTTAAATCATTTTCGAACTGCCCTTTTTGATTTTTTCTTTACAAAACTGAATTTATAAGGGTCCCCTGTACATCCAGAATTTTTATTTTATAAGTTCTGAATCACCCTGTATAATCATCTAAGATAACGTCGGTTTAAAATAGCAAAGATGATACCATTTATGAGAAAAACAAAAAAATAAGATGATTTTTCTTTATAAACCAGGTCTATAGTTAATAGAAAAAAAAGCAGATTCTCCTTCTTCTTCTTCTACTACTTTTATTTTTGAGATACAGGGTGTCAAAAATGATTTTTATAAATGTGTTGTTTCTAAAAATGTAACAGTTACTAACTTCGTCAAAATCAATAAATTTTTATGCCTAAACACCGCTTGTATGTCAACCACATTCTATTAAAGCAGCCATTGTGAATTGTTTTGTTTATTCATATACACTTTAACAATATTATGTGTATACACTGGTAAAATACTTTTCCATCTTTTGTATTAATTTAATTTTCTAAATCACAGGTTAAAAGTGCTTTAGAGGACATTATGGATAAGCTTCCAGAGAGGTTTCCTGTTGCTGAAATGATTGCAAAGGTCGAAGACAAGACGCCGTACATCATTGTGGCTTTCCAAGAATGCGAAAGGATGAACAATCTCACATCAGAAATGAAGCGTTCTCTACATGAACTTGATCTAGGTAACTGTCTAAAATAATTGCATAAGAATTTATCAACGAGGCGCAACGTTAATCCATTAAATATACAATACTAGTTTACATAACCAATGTTTAATCCGAGTAATGAACGTTGCGCGAAAATTTTCCGCTCCTATTGCGCGGAAGTGAAGAAAAATATAAAAAGCGGGTTTGTGTAGTCGCACAATTACGAGTCGTACATTTGGAAATATTATTCTGATAAGCTGATTTAAGTACAAATGTTTACTTTTCATTTAAGTTAGCCAATCAAGATATTTTCAAATCGTAATTCGAAAAGTCGTGACTCACATAGGGCATTGCAAAAAATAATGGTGAGGGTCTCAGGCAAAAACAAGTAATAATATATACACCGATCGAAATAACTCATTTAGAGGGAAAAAAGTGGAAATGGTAAAGGGGATTATAATAAATGTAAAAAAAACATAAACGTAAAAAAATATAAATGCGTGAGTAGGGGTGACGGAGAGTTGATTTCCGAGAAAAACGCGAAAAACGGTTTTTTTCTTATTTTTAATTTTTTATTTCTCATTTCCGCAAAAATAATTTAGATTTGACGAAACTTGGTGAAAGTATACCTACCTTTCTGTGTCTTAAATAACCACAAATCTTTTTAAATAAAAAAATCAAGAAGTTTCCCAGATATTAAATTTTTCCGGTCTAAAACACTTTTTTCAAAGAAAAATTCTACTTAGAAAAATCATCGTACAGAATTCTGCCGGTAATCATTTTTTTCGTTTTTAAATATACTTTTTGGTGAAATAAAAAAATGTGTAAACGCAGTTCTAAAATATGCTCAAAAATGAAAAAATGAAAAAATACTTGCAACAATGACTTTTTCAGTAATTGTTGATAATTTGTTTAAATTTAAAAAAAAATCAAAAACTGATAACACCATTGTTTGAACCAAAACTTTATTTTTGTACAGTATTGCTATAAACATCTAAGTAATAAAATAATTAATAATTTTTTTCCGTAGGATCGATTAGTGTACTTATTTTTTTAAATTTTGATGAATTTATAGATATACATATAAGCGATTTTTTAATTAAATTATTTAAAATTCCAATTTTTGCTTTCAAAATTATAAAATTTTTCAAAATTTTTACAATGGATATTTACAATTAAATAATACTAGGCGTATCTTGGTCTTTTTGACAACTTTTTGATTTTCATCGTCCGATCCTTCATTAGACTGGGTTTCCTCCTGATCTTCAAACGTTTCTTCGATATCACTTAATTCTTCGGTTAATTGATTTTTCGGGCTGATTTCATGTGAAATGTCTTCGGAATCACTGAAATTTTCCGAAGTTTTATCAACGTTCAAACAATTGTCCGAACCATGACATTTTGTACATAAATCTGTCATCGCAGTCCATGTTTTTGACACCCGCACCTATTTACCGTCACAATTGGTTTCGCAGCTGAAAGATATTGTTTTTAATAAATCTTCAGGCACGACTGAAAATTCTGTAAAGCGAGGCATGAGTAATTTGGAATTATTCGCAATTACTTCTGTCCAGCCCCAATTGGTTACAGTTATTTTGTTTCCAAGCCACATCTGAAGCTGAAAGTATGCTCTATAGGAGTGTGTAGCTGCTCCAACAGTTGGTGGTAATTTTTCTAATTTAAAAGTAGACTGCAGTTAATACTTTGTATTGATGAAATTTCAAATCATCCAGAGATAATTTATAATTCGTGCATTTGTAATTCGCCTTAGATGTATACTGTACAAAAATAAAGTCTTGCGCCAAACAATAACACACAGTTTCTTTTTATTTTTTTCCGTACAATTGAATGGTGTAATCAGTTTTAGATTTTTTTTTTAATTTAAACAAATTATCAACAATTACTGAAAAGTTCATTGTTGCAAAACATTTTTTACTCTTTTTTTGCATTTTTTAGCATGTTTTTGAACTGTGATTACAGATTTTTTTATTTCACCAAAAAGTGTATGTCAAAACAAAAAAAAATGATCACCGGCAGAACTCTGTACGATGATTTTTTTAAGTAGAATTTTTCTTTGAAAAATAAGTGTTGCAGGCCGGAAAAAATGAATATCTCGGAAACTTCTTGATTTTTTTATCCAAAGAAAATTTGTGGTTATTTAATTTACAGAAAGGTATACTTTCACTAAGTTTCGTCAAAATTAAATTATTTCTGCGGTAATGAGAAATAAAAAACGAAAAATAAGAAAAAAAGCCTGTTTCTCGCATTTTTATCGGAAATTTTGAGGTTATCTCAAAAAGTAACCTCTACAAAGGTTGTAGATTTTTGCATGATCTACTACTTTAGTATTGGATACTTTTTTGTTTGATGTCAACTTTCGCCAGAAATTCCAATGATACAATTATTCACAACTTTTTAACCCCCCATATCAACCCTCCGCCACCCCTGCTAACGCATTTATTTTTTTATGTTTATTATAAGCCCCTTTACCATTTTCCACTTATAAAACTGCAGGTAACAATTTTTTTTCTCTAAGTGTAATTTGGTGGGACTAATATTAAATAAGTTTATAAAAGCAAAGTTTTAATAGACGAATATAGCTTTTAAGTACGAGCGAGCGCAGCGAGTAACTAGTTTACGTCTGCTTATTTCCATCCTCGAAATTTTGTCGAACCCCTACTTTGTCCTAGGGTAGCAATCTGTTGCTTGCCTAACATTGCTTAGACAAGGGACCAACGATTTTAGATTCTTTCTGGGGAATTTGTATATCTTCTGTGAATACACCGACATACCACTAGAAGGTAGTCGAGCATCGCGAGCCTTCCCTGATGATCACCCATCCAAGTAGTAACGGCCAACAGCGTTGCTTGACTTTTCATATCAATGACATGAATTCCAAATGCTCAAATGAAGATCGCAACAGAGTATTTTTAATTAATAAATTCATGACAGCATAATTTTAACGGTGGATCTCATTTGATTCTTGTGGCTTCAGGTTTAAAAGGTGAACTTACCATAACGTCTGACATGGAGACCTTGGAGCAGGCCATATTTATGGATCAGGTTCCTGACGCCTGGGCCGCTAAAGCCTACCCCAGTTTACTTCCTTTAGGACAGTGGGTGGGCGATCTAACCTTGAGAATAAAGGAACTCGACGGATGGGTGTCTGATTTCTCTATGCCGTCGACGGTTTGGTTGGGTGGGTTCTTCAATCCCCAGTCGTTTCTGACGGCCATCATGCAGCAGACCGCTAGGAAGAACGAGTGGCCCCTGGATAAGATGTGTCTTATGACTGACGTTACCAAGAAGCAGAAGGAAGAGTTCAATTCGGCACCCAGGGAAGGTGCCTATGTCCATGGACTGTTCATGGAAGGTGCTAGGTAAGTGAAATTTAGAAATTAAGAAGATCTTTAAACCATTATTAATTTCGAATTATTCCCTTATTATATTATTTCATATTTCAATCTTTTCTCTCACTAGACTTTGTTTATATTCTTAGAATTTATGGCATATTTCTTTAAAACATCCTGTATAATCAAAGGTCTGTCGGAATGTCCGTTGAAAATGAGCAACAATGCTAAATAAATTAATTAGTGAAAGTACATACTTTCTAACACAAACATTACTATTCTTTGTCGAATGAATTACGGAAAAATAAATGTTTAATTTGTTAATAGTAATGAAGCAACAATTATTCATTCATAATAAATGGAATATTCGTTTTATTCCAGATGGGATCCCCAACTCAACAGTATTGCAGATTCAAAACTGAAGGAGCTGTTCCCAGTAGTTCCCGTTATATTTATAAAGGCCATTACGCAAGATAAACAGGATCTACGAAATATGTACGATTGTCCGGTGTACAAAACACGAATGCGAGGTCCCACATTTGTCTGGACTTTTAATTTGAAGACCAAGGAGAATCCTCTGAAGTGGACCTTAGCAGGAGTGGCGATATTATTGCAAATATAAAGTTATATTTATTGTGATATATTCTATGAATAAAGTGTTATATTAATTACTGTTTTGATTAACAATTTTCCAAAAAATACTATCTACAGGGTGCAACTAAAATGCTCGTTCAAATATTAACGATTGACAGGTTTATTACACCGTCTTCTGAAGTTGGAACATACATTGGTTTTGTAAGATATACAAGGTAAAAAAAATCAGAAGAATATAAAGTATCAACAATATTGCATTTTTTGCCTCATAAACCTATTTGTCCAATTATTAATGATTTGGAGGTTACAATAAAAATAATTATGTTCAATTTCTGTGGCTAATAAACATCTAAACAGATGAATGTAGCATATGGAGGTCCTTTTCATATTTTTAAGACGTTTGGGTCTATTTATTGGAACATATATTTTTATTTGATAGGTAAAGATTATTATTAAAAGCATAATACATCATTTCAAAAGTCAGGTGAACATGGTGAATTGCAGTATCGTGTCTTTTGCCTATCTATCTGGGTACCGATCATTTAAATATTCTCTTACTTTGCAAGTGAAGTGCAGTGATGCTCCTCATGTACAAAATACACATAGTTACGTAAATAATTGGTAAATCGTCAAATATCCGGCCCAGTATTTTGTAGAAAATCTAAATAACTGTTGCCATGGTAATCTAATAGTATCAGTCAGATATTTATTGATACAACCAATTCATATACGTTATAAATTCACCCTAAACATGCCTTTCCATAATGACATGTGAA
Organism: Anoplophora glabripennis; assembly: GCF_000390285.2. Taxonomy (NCBI): domain Eukaryota; kingdom Metazoa; phylum Arthropoda; class Insecta; order Coleoptera; family Cerambycidae; genus Anoplophora; species Anoplophora glabripennis. The sequence continues at coordinate 1,007,984 of NW_019416312.1, forward strand.
TTTTTATTTGCGTAAACATACGGCATGTACATGTACCTACATGGAATATTTTTTTTACTCATATACAGGTATACGAGTAGAGAAAATAACAATTTCGACTCATGATGAAATATTTCTCAGTGATCATTTCAGTGACGTATCTATATTTCTTTACTCATTGTGGCATTTCGACGAATCATTAAAAGTGCTAGAGGGTGAATTATTTTATTTCCTAGTACTTACTTGTCATTCTTGAATAAAAACTATAATACAATAAGAACGTTAATTTTCTATTTACTTGAATGAGAATGCAAGTGGGCTATTATTAAACCCACAGGAGAGAAGTTCGGTGCATTTCCGTAGAATCTAGCTTGTAGAAGTATGTATATTATTAATGAAATAACACAGTTTAAGGCTTTTAGCACACCTAACTCTGTGGTGCAGTTGTTGAGAAAGATGAACTGAGTTCACCAGTTTCATCACCACGAACTGCAAGAACATTGGGCTTGGAAGAACGTGTGTTGCATCGTGTTGAGGAAGAAGCAGGTGACAGTATTCGAAGAATTGCATTAAGAGAAGGAGTTGATCATACGACCGTGTGGCGGGTTTTAAAGACCAATTAACTTTATCCGTATCAACTACAACGGATACAAGGACTGAGTGAACTTGACTTCCCAGCACGAGAAGCCTTTTGTGTTTGGCTATTGGAAACTTGTGCCAACGACCCTCTCTTTTTGCCTTCCTTATTATTCACAGATGAAGCTGGCTTCACAAGAGATGGTATCTTCAATTTTCATAATGTACATCTATGGCATGAAGAAAATCCGCATGCCATTATTCAATCCAGACATCAACATCAATTTTCAATTAATGTTTGGGCAGGCATCATTGGTGATTTCTTGATAGGCCCTTTTGTTCTTCCCGGACGACTTAATGGCCAAAATTATCATAATTTCTTAGAAAATGATCTACCAAACATGTTGGAGGATGTTCCACTGAATTTTAGAGCACGCATATGGTTCATGCATGATGGGGCACCGGCCCATTTCAGTCTCATAGCACGTGAATTTTTAAACGAAGCATATCCTGGAAGGTGGATTGGCCGGGCAGGACCTATAGCGTGACCTGCACGTTATACGGATCTAAATCCCCTTGATTTCTTCGTATGGGGTCATCTAAAATCAATGGTGTATTCTACTCCAGTTCAGGATATCGAGGATCTTCGGCAGACAGTAGAAAACGGATGCCAGAGAATTCGGAACATACCAGGAATTTTTGAGCGAGTGAGGCAGTCCATGACAAGACGAGCTCAACAATGCATTGGTGTTCATGGAGGTCATTTTGAACATCTCCTTTAAGTTCATTTACTGTTGTTGTTGTTTTCATTATTTGTTACTCCTTTAAAATAAATAAAAAAACGTTATTTATCAGACCAAGATTAAAGTGTCCATAACTCAGAAACGAATCATTTTAGAGCAGATGTGTATATAAACTTTTTGATCGCCTTGATGAGTACAATATGGCTATGTATAGCCAGCCCACCTTTTTTGTTACACCCTGTATATTAGGTAACTTGATATTCTGCGACATGGTTTTAGTAATTTAATTCAACGTTATTGTTAAGAGAAAAATAATATTAAAAGTTGTTGAATATATTTTTGATAAGTACAAATTGCGAAATTTCATTACCAATTCCTCTCACATTTAGACAAAACAACTTTTTATTATCTGTCTCCCTCATCAAAATAAGTAAAATAAAATTAAGAGTATAACGGCTATGATTCTTTAAATATCAATTGATCGATTATTTAGATAATTAAAAAAAATAAAAAACATTGGAGAACCACCATATTACAATCCACTACCGGCCAGGACATTTCTTGGCGCTTTGTTGCAACGCACACTCCAGAGACTAATAATTGTCTCGTTTAAGACTGACTTGGTCATATATTTCACCACCGTAAGGAAACTTAAATATAATAAAATTAGAGTAATTATATTCAAATTGCTTTTGCCTTTGTAATATACAATAATCTACCGTCTTCATTAGACCGCGATCTTTTTAAAAGAGAGATACAATAATACCGGTTCACCGGTAAAGGGTCTGCTACGCATAAAGAGGCTAAGTAGGTATTTAAAGTTCGTTTATCTTTATGCAGAAAGGTTTTTTTTAGTAACGCTCAGCGGTCCATAGTCCCAAATGAGAGAGAATCTGGCCAGATTTAAAATATGAAAATTTTATGATATTGTGGTACCAGTGCTGTTAAAAGCTCAAAGGCTTTGCTTTAATTACAGTTAAAAAAATATATGATGTCGGAACAGCTCCTAATGAATTAGTAATAATTTTCATTTTAGGTACCTAGTTCTTTATTTGACTATTTACTATGGACATTAATTAGTATATGAAAACACAGTATATCCATGGCTACAAGAAGGAAATATTTTTATTTTTCATATCACGAGAAAATGTCATTTTTGATAAGAATCGTTAGGTAAAATAAAAACTGTTTTGAAAAAAAAAAACTGTCAGAATAAGAAGCTGCATGACAGTGACAACTATTTTTTATTTGGTCGTCCAAAGAGAAAATAAAGGTCAATACAATAAGGGGAATTTATTCTTATATGTATTAGGTATTTTATTTACATTTTCTAAATGCTTTGCAGATGCAACTCGACTCAAGAATTCTCCATGTCCAATAAAAAACGAATTTTTTTCTTCTGCAAAAAATGAGGAAAAAAATAATTTCCCTTTTGTCCTCTCAAGTCGTCGGATGTATAAAAGGATTAGTTTGAAATTTATATATTTGATATTTATAAAACTGATATAAATATTCAGACATAACTAGAAAGGAAAATTACATAGACCATCAACATGTTTATGCTATTGAATAAATTCCATCTACCGAAGAGAAATTCAAAAATGGTACCAAATTTTTGGTTTTTTACTACCAGATGGCCTCACAGTAGAAATTTGAAGAAAACAACCAAGAGTTTCAGTTTTTTTTCAGTGTTACAGTCCCTTTTCTCAAAATATCTCGAAACCTGAATAACTATAGTCCGCCTGCGAGCATTAATGACATATTGGTATAAAATTTTTCATAAAAGTTCAACGTAAAAAATTGTATTAAAGGTTCGGGTTTTAATTTCAATTGTACCATTTAATGAAAATATACATATATACTATTTGATCAGTTCATTCATACTAATTGATAGAGTTATACTATTATAATTATGAATTAGTCAAAATATTTAGCTCCCTCTTCTTTCTTCATTCTCTGTATTTTTTTTATTTTATACAAGAGGTGTTGACGGGATTTTATTAAATAGATAAAAAATATGTCTACAAAAATAAAACACATATTTCACCAAACGATGTTATACATATATGAGAGATTTTATGGTCTTAAAATTCAATAGCTTGGGAGGAGAATGGAAATATCTCAAGGGGAGCTTTTCAATTCTTACTGGAAATTTTCAGAACTGATCAACAAGTGGATCTTGAGTGCCATAATTTGTTTGCTTTTACAGGCAATATCTAAGAGATGAATATTTCGATTAAATGCGAATCCACGAGTAATTGATAGAAACAATTCAAACAAAGGGTGGCAATTAAAGGAAGTGAATTAAAGTGCTTCGTAGGCCAGATTGTACGAATATTTAACGGAACCTAATTATTGGCCATGTGCATAACGTAAAGTCTGTAAATACTTACAAATAGCAAGGAAAAGTAAAAGTAAATATTCGACACATGATTAAACTTTTATTATTATTAGGTAGCAACCTTGCAAAAGTTGCCGTAAATATTAGTATCATTTATTGTACAAAGGTTTTCAAAATTTTACTTCATTTTATGCACACCGATTGTAACTATAATTATTACTAATCTTGGTTATTATTAAATTAATATGTTTCATTTTTCAAATACGTGTGCTTAAACTTATTCATGACATTAAATATTTATTGTTCATTGTAGCTTGCCTCATGTCATCCTTCATTTTCTCTGCCTTATTGACATATTCTTTGTCAGCATTATAATTGGATCTTAGTCCCTTATCAAGTGACCTATCTCCTAGTTGTTTCGCTACGTAATAACAGATTCTCTACAAAAACTAAAAAAACTAATAACTTACTATAGACTCTTCTAATAATAGTTCTATTTTTAACATCAACATGAAATATTTTGTAGCATGCGTGGATTTCACTGTTACAATTATTTTGTCATTTTAGTCATTGAGTAAATCGGTGTCTCATCTGCGATTACAATTGCATTTTTAGTTTCAACAGATTTTCTAGCAGCTTCCCACATTTTAAATATTATATACGTTGATATTTTGATGTGTTTTTTAACGCAAATTTGAAATTCTTAGCTACCAACGTGCTGTATAGCTAAAGTTGGTGTTGAGAAAGTTTAAAAATTAAAACGAAATGTCAGTTAAGTTGCCAAATTATTTCTAAGAATCGTTTTACACTTATTAAATAAATGTCCATAAACAAACTATTTGTTTAAATATTAAAAGAAATACAGTTTAGAAATGCATAAGATTTGTTTTTACTAAAAATTTAAGTAAATAATTTTACTGTTTATAGCAGAATGTAAAAAAAACTGGAAGACACAAAAATAAGAAACATAATTTCTCTGAGTAGTATTCCACTAATCTGAAATTATCGCAAAAATAATAACTTTTTCTGAAAAACCTCTCCGTTTTCGAGAAAATTGCAAAATCATTTTGAAGCTCTTCTTGACATACATGACAAAACAAATTGTTGGTAGATCACTTTTTAATGAAAGAAAATTTCTAAGAAATTTGTTTCATATACGTCAAAATTTAAATGATATCAAATGGCAAATGAAATTTATAATGTTAACATGTTCATTTAATAAAAATACATCTGCATACGTGTGTTCTAAAATATTCTAAATATTGGACTCCAATTTGCTGCAGCCTTCTTCTATTCATTACAATAGAACTTAAGTTTGTGACTTGTTCTGCATATACCAATCTTTTAAGAGAAGTTCAAATGAAGAAGTCCAGTTCATTCAGGTCTGGCAATATAAGTGGCTATTGAATAGTCTACCACGTGCGGTCCACTTTTGTAGAAGTTTCACTTAGTTACTGTAATCGGTAACAAATAGGAGAACCATGAACCACAAACTACGGCTCACATTCAATGACACGTCTTCAAGTAACAGTAGTAATACGTCTCTTAAATAATGTAAATATACAGCTCCGTTTAATTATGATTATGCAATGCAACAGCATGTGTAGGTAATCTGTGGTAACAGTTCCTACTAACGGGTGTCTCAAGGCGTCAATTCAGACATTTAAACTAAAGTGTTGTTGGCTGGATTTAACAAAGGTATGTGGATTTTGGTTAGGCGAAGTCAATTTTATAAAAACGACTGATGAAGTAGATATTCTACCACAAGGAACTGGGCATTAAATATGAGCTTTAAATCCATTACCAGTGCACGTCCATATGAAACTCTCGTATGATGTACGATGGTAATAATTATTATTAACCTTACAACAGAACCAAACAGTAAAAATCAAAACGCACCTTTAACATTAATAATGAGGATTTGACTAAAAATAAAACTAATTTTATTCATCAAAACAAAAATAACATAGTTTTTTTTATAACATACTATAGAGAATCAGTTTCCAATTTTTGTAAAAACATTAAAATAAATGAAAATAAGAAAATTATAAATAATTATAATGTACAATTTAGATGATATTACTTTAACAATGTTATTAATAAATCAGCAAAATCACATTTTACAATGTTATCGAAAACGGTGTATCCTATGGAATTTTTTTATTTACCCTGCTCTTTCAAAAATGCTACTATTATGGCAAAAATTACAGTGGTTTAGAAGTACTGCTCAAAACAAGATAACGATCAGATAATTCATCTCATTAACTCTGTATCAAATTTGAAATGACTTGGTCAATCCATTTAGAATATAAGAAAAAATTCCGTTAATTCGCTGTTCTACTGCGCGACACGAAAGGTTGAAGAGAAACAGCTAGATTTTTATTCGGAGTCGTCTAGGATTTTGCAATTGATTTCAAAATCAAAGTGCAGCGAATCCTTTAATAACAAAGCTATGGACGATTGAGTGAATATTTTTTTAGTCGTATAGTGTTTTAAATAGGTAGGTATCATACTCACTGAAAAATAGTAAGTCAAACAATAAAGTAAATTTAAGAACCTTACATTCGAAAACAATTATTATCCTTATAAATTTGTTTATATTAACAAATAAATAATACTATTTAAATGTAAAAAAAATATCTTATTCACTCGTATTATGGCTAAAAACCTTTATTTATTCACTGTAGCTCACTACAGATTAAAAACGTATTAAAAGCTAAGTTAATGACCAAATGTTATGGTAGGTCAAGATTCACTCTCGATAAAGCTTGTAGGTCAGCGGTCAGGATTTGTCCGAAAAGGGGTTTAAATAACGATTTGAAAATATTTTATTTCAGCGTAAATATACATTTTAATTTTTTTTTAATCGAGTATTTACATTTTACTTATTGTTTCCCTATCTTCCCTTGAAATTCATGACATTTTAACTGATTCACCTTGTACTTATTTTTGCTTTAAACTAGTTTTTTAGGTAATATATAATCCTTAAGTAGTAGCAAGAAAGTAGAGGTTAGTCGTATTTTTCCCTAAAATCTACGTATCTTACAAATAACGAGCAACACAGTTTTTAATCAACTGTTCAAGAACAATAGAAGATACAGTTTTCAAACTACAGTACATGTGTTCCATAGCAACTGTAAAAATAGGTAAGGCAGCTAAATGAATGGGCTGTACTCTTCCATAGTCTCGTGGTTTATTTATTAATCAGAAAAGTACTTAAGGTCACACAAATGATGGTTGAAAATAATCTATTGAAATTGTGAAGTCGGATGGATTTTTTACAGTGGAAATAACTTTCAGAGTTACAATGTAGATATTCATAGGTAAATAAATAAAAATATAACATTTGCTATCCATTACGCCACTTCTTTATTAGTATGAGTCGAATGTGATGAAATATTGTTGCGTGGATAGAGAACGCCAATTTCAATAATATATTTTCATGTTGTTTTTGTTAATTCTCAGTAAAACAGTTGAAAATAAATTACAGTAAAACAGCCGAGCACTTTGTTATTAGTAGTTCCATAACGAACAAAAAGAGAGTGATATAAAGCTTCAACAAATTAAATTATTTTATACTCATTTTTGTTTCAATTTTATTTCAAATCAAGCAATAACTCAGGTCGAAATATAATCTGTTACCGCTGAAATTTAATTGGGATTGTGTGGTTTACTGATAGCTGTATCATGGGATGTATATTTCCAAATGAATTATAAGCTGTTTTAATTTGTTTTTTATCCCTATCTCTTAAACTGAAGATTAGCTCCCTTTTTGTATATCGTATGTATGTATCAGCGGAATATACAGGATATTAATATTTTTTATGAATTACTTTAAGGATTTATCGAATAACGGAAACTAAATTAGTTGAGGTTACAAACAATAAAGCATAAAAGGTAAAATTAGTGTGTAAAGTTAAAAAGCACATAAAATCTTGTAATGACGTGAAAACTGAATCTTAAAATAGTGGTAACTTCAAATATTCCTAGTTGGCGCCATGGAAAACGCTCTTCGTAACTTATTTAAGAAGTGACGCTAAGCCAAGCTATTTAGTTCTTGTCAAAACATACACCTGTCAATTTTTAATGAAATGTAAGGTACTTTTGGAAATATAGGCAAAATTAGTTTTAAAAAAATCAATTTAATACTCTGCATCTTAAAACTAAAGACGAGATATCTATGGTTCATGGAAAAAAATACTTTTTTTAATATTCTATTGCCCCTAGAATGTATCATACATTTCTCCGACGGGTCTGTATAACATTAGTCATTATTCTAGTTTTCTAGGTATTTTATTATCCTAAACTATCTTGATTTTTACTATGTGAATTTTTACCACTTGTGAAACAAGACTTAAATGACTCGTGTATTTGTCAGACACCTTACTAGTGTATGTGCCAAATCAGTAGCGGTTCGTGACATTGAGAATAGGTGAAGCACATTCATTGATTGACTAAAAAGAAAAAAAAACGCCGCAGGCGAAAATTTTCAAATTTTCAAGGTTTTTGAATGTATCTAAAAATTTTTAGTTGCATTTGCAATATTTCATTTAGAATTTATAAAAAATAGAAATACTAGTTCGGCTTGTGGACTTCTGCGAACATTAACGTACACCGTACATGTATGTTACAAAGAAGCTTTGTGGTTACGACAGCCTCGCATGACATTCCCAAAATTGTTAAATCCCTGCTTATTCCACACACCCAACTTTACACCCACAATTAAACACGAAATACAGGAAAGTTTTTTAAATAAACACTTCCACACAACCACTTATACTCCGAATACCATTCATTCCGTAACTTTCGAATGTTCATATTGTCTTTTGACGTCCCCTCTTTTCAATAAGGCACAGGTCTCTCGCAATTTAAAAAATCGTTTTTGTCCTCAATTTTCCATCTGAAAAATGGCATTTCCAATAAAATACATACTAGATCATACATAGGAAACATTTCTACAATTATTATACAAAAAAATTAACTAAGAACCCTTATAATCGTGCACTAGGCGACGCGTATAGTATAAACTGTTTAAAGGCAGGCGATAGGCGATGACAATGCTGCTTCAATATCCGCGTCACTCGTTCTCCCACGCCGTAGGTTACTCCCGGGTTGGCCGCCTCGTTGCCATGACAACCGCAGTAAACAACACTACGAAGAGAAGCGGAATACAGATTGATTTCCATCCGCGTCACTTGCGTAGGTATACTATACGTTGTATAGTACGAGGTTGATGTTCGCGCTCTACGAAGGTAATGTTCTTTAGAAGGCGTTCACCACGCAACTATTCTGTTTATTTCTGCGTATTAAACAAACATACTACATTTTCATTATAGAATTATATCTAAATTATAAAATTTATATAAAATTAATAATAATTTTAAGTTGTACAACCAAACGGAAATTTTAGGTGAAGCGGTACGTCACTTGCGTCACCTGACGAGTCGCCACTGTGTTAAATGCATATGTGGAAGTATACTGCTTCCGCTTGTTTGTATACATCATTCTGACTTGATATTATTCGAGGATGCATAAGAAAATGAAACGAAGAAAAAATATATTAATTAATAATATTAATTCATTAAATAATATGTCGATCACTGTTGTAGGTACCTACTTCTTCAACTATCAAAGTGAACTACTTCTATGATGTTAGTTTTACACATCGTGTAGGTAATTACTTTTTTTGCATAAATCCAGTTAATCGATTTATTTATAATAACATATATAACATACATAATATTATACGCCGGAATTTGTTTGCCTGTGACGTACCTTAAAATATTTACGAGATATACAGAAACTCGAGACTAAAATATACAATGTAAAATGTAAGAAATTACATCCACAACGTTCACATAACTCAACAACGTGAACAATGATTAATTAATGATTTGTTTTCCCTATAGATTTGCCCGATTCTTCTATGAAAATAGCGTCATCTCTTGGTTACTTGTTTTACAAATAAAGACGCAAAGCGCAGACAGTAGTTTCACGTAATATTTTGTTGTATTGACATACGCTTTGTGCAGGTCTTGAAATATATTTTTATAAAAAATTACAGCAATAATACATAACCATCATGTTTCATCAAAATTCTAACAGAGTTTCTCGGGTGTGCCAGCAACTTTTATGGAGGTATGGTTTTATAAATATGGTTACAACAAAGATTAAATGCATTATTTCTTTCAAATTTTGAGGGAAAAACTTCAGAAAATGTCTTAAAATTGGGATCATCGGCGTCATACAACTGTGATTGGAAATTTTGTGAAAGGAGTAATTTTGTTCTTTTAGTTAAATAATAATTTTGTAAATAAAATGCAACGTGTTATTAAAAACAGAATGCACTAAATAAAAAATTTGGTTTAGCTTATTAAAAATGAAGAATAACTTACCCAGAGTAGTATTGTCAAAAATAAATAGCACTAATTAATAACACTATAGAAAGAAAACAGAAATAACGTAATTATTATCCTTCATTATTATATTAAATGTTCAAAACCCTTCTGCCGCACTTCACAAACTTGGTACCGTGTTTAAAATCCGTTGAAAACTCTTTCGAAGATAATTTTCTTCCCAGATTTTAGTGATATAGACCACATTCTTCATGTAACTCCACAATTAGAAGTGTAAAGAACAGACATTAGGAAACCTTGCTGATCAATGACTGAGGCCATTTCTTCCTATTTTCCTAGTTTCCAAAGTTGCTGCTGAGGTGTTCCACAATCGGGTGAATAAAGTAGGTTTACCGAAATCATCTTTTAATAAATCTGACAAGCTATTTCTTAAAAAAAGTAAATATTCCTCTCTATTTCATGCTTATGATAAAACAAATGGCTTTATAAGGTGATTTACTACTATCCCAGTAGGTATACCGATTATTGAAAAATTTATATTGTCATTTTTTTATACCTAGTTGCACATAGACTTGTCTAATTGTGAAAATTATCAGAGTTTCAAATTCAATTTTTTTAAACCGCTTTGTCTGTTGTTACAGAATACATATTCGGAAATCGAATGCAAACACAAGTATTGATATTTGTTGACATATAAAAATTCTTTTCTGTATAAATATCCTGAGAATAAAGTTTTGAATACATCTTGTAGCGAAGTTTTTTGGACAGAATGTTGCAAAAAATCAATTGATAAAACAAAAGTAATTTTTATAGCATCTTGTATAGAAAATCGATTCCTTCAAGCCCTAGAACAAGTGTACGTTCATTATCTAATAGCTCTGGTATGTCTGGCAACAGCGGATTTAAAATGAATTTACAGATCGCCCTGTTCCTAGTACAGGCCCAGGTGATTTGTATGTGTGTGGGCGTAATAAAGAAATAAGAATTCTAATGAATGTGAGTTTTCTTTTTATTGAATAACAGCAATAGTTATCCAAGAAGATATGAAAAATTCGGCTGAACACATTTTAAATATGGACAAATTGTTATTTGACTATCTATTTATCTATTATATTAAAATATTGTTTGAAATATAAGTACATATATTGGTTATTTTGCCAATTGTCAAAAAATTAAAACAAATAATTTACGCCAAAAGGATAAGTCAAAGATTCCTTTTACGAATTTTTCCAATTTAATACGTATATTATAAGCTTCATATAAGCTGCTTATTTTCGTGCTCTCCATCACCCTTTTCAAGGAACGCACTAATTTCAGAAACACTATGTATAATAACTATTCGTTTTTTATTATTTTTGACAGTTTAAATTTGCCTGTTTTCTAAATTAAATATGATGATCATGTGATGTATATTATTTACTTTATCATTTATAATTTGTAGTTAACAAGGATTTTTTATGTAATCTTTGTGTTCGTCTATTCTATGGATCGAGAGGTCTCTCCAATATGTTTATTTCAATTCATATTTTGTAGAAATCAATTTTGCTCGGGTGTATTTTGAATTTAATTTAATTACATCTTTCTTTATATCAATATAATGATTCGAATTAAAAATTAAATTTAATTGCTGGTTCTTTGTTATTAATATTAACTAGAAAAATATTTAATTCCTTAATGGTAAAAGGCCAAATTGCAAAAATATCGCTGCCATTACGAAATATTGTTGACAAAATTAATTATTTAATTGAAAACATTTAGCGTTTATACCATAAAGTATACATATAACCTATACTTAAGTTAGTTCCATCTGTCAAAATGTTATCAATTTTTAATTTGTTTTTGATAATATTCAGTGGTTCAAATAAGCTTGTCCTGTAAACAATTTTGTAGCAACTTATTATTAACTAGCTCAACAATTATTACTCACAACTATATATTATTTCAATAGGGATAACAATTAAGAAAATAGTTTGAGCAGTTCATCTTATTTGGTTGTTTTAAGAAAAGTAAAATCGACTGTAAGCCCTTGTTTACAACTTGCTAACGAACAGTAACTTCTAAAGATTAGTTTACAACATCTTATGAACTTTGCTCCGACTAACATAAATATGAAGCACGTCTCAGTATGCAGCAGTACAAGGCACCTGCTAGAAACATCTAATTCAGGTGAAGTTAGAGGCTAGTTAGTTAATTATACATGTTTTGTAAACCGTCTCGTCTATTATAGAATATAACATGATGCAGGCATATGGAATATACATTTGTACAGTGTTCAGTATCTGTTTAATACTCTTAACTTATAAACGAAATAATATTATTTGAACATCAGTAACATTAGGGCTAGTATTAAGGAATATTTCCGAAGTGCGCTATTCAATTCAGAAACATGCTGAAAACCTCTGAAATTGACACCTAGATAAAAAATTAATAGTTGTGGATAACGCACCGTTCATTATTTTATCCCATTTTTTTGTAGTAAACAGAAAAATTTGCAAGTTCAATTTCATATTACTATCAGTATTCTATTAATTTCCCTTCCTAATGTTAGAAGTGTAATGTTACTAAGTGAATTATGCCTATTAATTTTTATCCCAAGAATATCCATAAAATTGTCATTGTTTTTCTGGACCATTGCTTTAACATAGCATTGTATGAAATATGCTTAAGAGACAAAATATTTCTTTGGAAATAGTCCTTCTTAATTTGTTTTTGCACGCTCAGGTAATTTGACATCTTTACTGAATTTGAAGTGACGTTTACAAATTAGCGATCGGTAAGTGATCTATCTAATAAATGTTGAATTTTAGACATCAATTTTTATTAAAGACAAAATTGAAATTAAAATTTGAACAATTATTCAAATTTATCGGAGTAATAGAATTCGGATTTAAAGCAACGCCTAATCTGATGATGCTATAGTTGTGATATCACTTTTTGTCACTGTAGAATTTCCTCGAGAATTTCCATGTAAAAACTCGTTTGAAAATTGATTCTTATTTTCCACAAAGTCTTCACTGTATGCCTCAGCTACAGAGGACGAACGCCACCCACCGTGTTTTTAAGGCCTAAAATATCTATTCTTTGGTTTGCCAGAATAGTTGCAGGAACTCCTTCGGAATGCGCGTCCGGTATAAGTTAGGAGATCCTGCAATTTTAAGTACCTACTGTACAATTTTACTGGATCAACTTCTTATGGTATTTCTACTCACGACCTGGTTCGTGATCTTCCCATCTCGTATTGCCAAAAATAAATGATTTACCTGTACCTGTTTTGGTTGTAGCGATATACATTTATAAAATTCCAAATAATTAAAATTATCTGTCCTGCAAACGTTCGTGATATATGCGTTTTAGTATTGGGAATATTTACTATTATAAACGTAAGTTTATCTTCAATGTCATTTATTTTCATATTGTATAGTTTTTCCCTTCTGCATCCCCTGATATTTCAAATATTATTCCTACTTTTATATTTAAATAGACTTAACGAGAAAAATTATTTAGAAAATTGTATATATTTTCTCTGCTAAAGATTCTTAATTTTTTCATTGTATGTCCAATATTTTCTTTCTTAAGAATAGCAACAGCTTTATAAAAAAATATTGTGGTTTTGAGCATAGAGTATTCAGCTCGCTTCCTCAAGACATTAACGTTTCAATTCTTGAAACAAAATAGCCTAGCATTATCTTTTCTGTGATATTTCCAAAATTTGTCTTGTTATACTACGCTGCAAATAGTTTGAAGAATTTCTTCTCGGAATTATAGCTAAGCATCCCCAGCAGCACAAACATATTAAATAAATATTTTTTCCACATATTGGCCAAATGTTGTAAACGATAGATTTTTGACATAATACTGGTTGGCAATGTGAAGCCAATACGGGTCCGACATTAATCTACTGGTTGTATATCTGACCTTTATAGGAATTATATTGCCTGCATACTTTGGACGACTGTCTTTTACCAATATTGGCTAAATCTTCCAAATATGGGGCCTAGATTCAATATGTTACCTATATGACACCAATATTGAACCCATATCTTGTGCTACTGGGGATCCTACTTTCCAAGCATTTTTTAAGTCCAAATCGTTACTTTCTTGAATCATAACTTTCAAGAAGTTTAATAAGCTTAATATTATCTTGGAGAAATTTTTAGTGGCTACAGATGTCACTTGACAATAAACATTCGGTCTCTTAGTAACCAAAGTAAACTTTTTAATGTACGATTTGTTTGTGTTCTACATTTAAAAAATATTACATTTTTTTAATTTTAATTAAATTTGTTCATTATTCGAGTGTCCACAAAACGTCATAAGCGCGGACCGCGGTCATTAAGTTTCGGAGTGGTTTCGGACATTTTGGAGATCGAGACGAGGTCGAGAAATATATCCACAAGTAGTAAAGGACACTTACTGACCTTAATACTTAGTATACTAATTGAAGACAATGCGATGTGATTTTTTTGAATGAGATTTTTTTTGAGACAGTTTGAATCCCTCAAACTCGTTCTAATTCCAACGTCACTGGTTACTCATTATTTAAATTTTACACGTAGATCGTTACTATAAAATGCGTTGATTATTATATCAAGGGTATAGGTCTATAATCAGTCACTTCGAAAAAAAAAAAATTAAAAAAACATTTTATCTTAAAATTAGCTACAGCTAATGATTACACGTTTATCATGAAATGCAAACCAATACTAAATTATGGTTTAAAAGAATTTGATCCATGTGTACTTTTCAGGGACGTTATTAAATCTAGCAAAAGGCTACAGTTGGTCCACAGCTATAATGGATATAATTGACAACATAGTTCAAGTTTTGATCTAGATATGTGCATAGTATTGATATTTCTTGATTATAGTGAAGCTTTTGATATCTTGGATTATACGGTTTTGTCTGTTATGTTTTGGATTTGATAGCTTATAGGACGCTCACAAGTTGTAAGAATTTCTCTCAAGCCAGACCTCTTCCTAAAATTCCATCTTAAGTCCATTATTATTTTCAATTTACAAATCACAATTAATAGATTTATTAAATTTTGTTCACTATACATATGCAGGCAGATGACTCTTAATTTATTATATTAGCTTTATAAAAAGTTAATTGGTTTGAGGAGCCTGTCTGAAATATCCAATATCCATTAAAATCAGCAAAAAATCGCACACTGTACTGTACATGTAAGTACAGAATTTTATCAATATAGAACTTAGGTTCCATTTAAAATTGTTAATTTTAGATATAACCTTAAGGTTCAGAGAGCATGTTGGTGAAAACGGCTTAGAGAGTCTACGCTCGTTTAAGATTTTTGTATACCCACGGTAAGTATTATTTAAATACTTATGTTGAAAAATTGATTTGTAAAACTGTAGTTTTGTCTCATTTTATTTACTGCGCTCCTGTGTATGGAGCATCCCTAGATTATGACTTTAGTGCCTGTATCTAACGTGTCCAAAATTCTTGCATTCATTTGAGTTATGGTATACGCAAATACCATATTTCACATAAATTATCTCAACTACGTTGGTTAAATATGTCTCAAAGAGGAAAATTTTATTCCCTTTGTTTATTTTATAAAATTATGATAACAAACACCTCCATATAAAACATAAACAATATTAACAAAGAATTGTTTACCCACCCCGTATAAGAATATTTGTTATTGCATAAGATATCGGTACAGAAACAGTAAACACATTATATTGTATGTTGTTAATATCAATTATTTCTTTTTTCACCTGCCTTCATCTACTAATGTGAGTTTTAGCAACAAAGTATTAATGAGTTAAGTTGTAGAGCACACCAATCGTGAATTTCCCATTCTTTCTATACTATTTTATGGGAAATAAAGGTTTTTATTATTTTTAAGTTTGAAGTCTATCTTCAATAGTTCTTGACTACTTTGTCAAAAACTGTCTCTCACGTCCAGTCTTTTGCGGAATCGTTTTAGGAAAAAATATTAGTCATGTTTGTTTTGACGAGAGAAATAATGCAATAAATATACGCCTTAAAGTTTTTCAACAATTTCTTTAATTTGTTCCATTTGCATATTTAGATAAAATATTCTGCCAAATTAAATCTGTGCTGCAAGCGATCCTTCCGCGTATTCCTACTTCGTAGGAAGCATAGCTTGATGGAGTGCCGTCGTCATGGTGATTGCTGAGAGAGCTTTCCGTTGCGCTCGTTCTTCCGGGAGGACCTATGACTCATCTTCGTCGTTACGTGGAAAATTAAAACATATGCCGTGACGGCAAGCAGGGCACGTCTCACTCTACCCTACGAAATGTGGGTCGCCCCAAAAGCCATTCAGGTAATCCCGGCAATAATGAGTGAGGAAACCGCGGAGCGTATGGGGCGAATTTCTAGAGAGACGGAGGTCAAACGTCACAATTGTTTTATTTTTTTTTAAAAGAAATGGAAAACGATTGCTAGAGGTTCATGTATTTTCCCGCGGAATGCGACCTGCTGGTGCCTTGAAAAATATTGCGGAGAAACCGGAGTTGGTTGTTTTCACATTTTAATTTCTTAATTAAAATTGTTACTCTTTAAAATCAACACTTTTTGAATGATCACTAGTGCTTTTTTTAAATTGCAGGTAAACCAATTTTCTCTTAATTTGAACGAAAATAACAAACTGATCTGAATAAACATATATATTTTAAAATTCTAATATTTGGTCGACGTCATATGTAGATTCAATTTATGACTACAAAGGTTTTTGCAATAGATACAATTGTCAGACAGATGCTTCATAACAGGTTCGTAATATTAATATCAATCTTCTAGACAATAATAACCTTCGAGGCTTTAGAATGTTGATAAATCTATTTTTAGTACCACTATTTTTATAAAGAAAATCACAACCTTCACTTTTTGCTTACAGTTTTGTTATCCTTAAAATACACTTCAGCTCTGAGATATAAACTTCACTTTTGCACTTTCAAACTGTAGTATATTAGCGTACATTGTATCTTGATGTGACAGCCATTTGACCTTGATATTATTCTGGTTTACAACCTGTGTTCTTTGGAAGTTTTGTTAATACGGTGTTGGACATGCTATTGGTTCATATACCCAGTTCCGGAAAAAATATATATATTCCCAAAGCCTTTGGGAAGAAAACTTCGGAGTCAGTAACACTAAAATCAAAGTGTTAGTTAAGATATGTTGATGATACATCCATTATATGGCCCCATGAGTATAACAATATAAAATAATTCCTGAACTACATTAATGGAATACATTTGGGCAACAGCTTTACCATGGAAATCGACAAAAATGATAGACGTTCCTATATGTCCTTGTCAAAAGAAAACAGGATGGCACCCTAAGGTATCGCGTTTACAGAGAGCCCACCGAATGTATCCGCTATACCGTACGGATAAGTATCTGAACGTTGAGTCTCACCATCATCTAGTCCAGAAACAAGGTTCTGTCAACACATTAGCACATAGAGCATGTATTATCTGCGGATAGGAACATTTCGACAAGGAGCTAGAGCGTTTATGGTCTGTAAATGGATACACGAACTATTAAGAAGGAGAAAGAGGAATATCAGGGAACGACTTGTTTGCTCTATAAAAAGATGTGCGGATAAGATATTTCGCTTCTTAAGGAAACACAATATGTAATTAGTTCGAGACGAGCTGCGAGAACCTACTTCAAGGCCTTACCTAACCAATACCATAATTCTGGTGAAAACATATAAACAAAGAGCGATCAAAATACTTTCAATTGATAAACGACTCATCCCCAAAAATTAAATTTCTGCATTACTATACCTAGTTTAAATTACCAAACCTAAAGAAAACACGAAATGTTTATCAAGTTTTATTTAGTGAAAATACAAACATACATATATAATCACGGAAGCTCCTGTATATTCCAACAAATAGTGCCCTACAAAAAAAAAAACAACACACATCGATCGGAAGTCAAATAAAAATTGGTTGGTATACTTACGTTTCTGAAATGCAGTTATCTTCAAATCGCAACTTGTTGCAACACTTTATTAGCATTGAAAGTGCAAATGGGCTTTGAGAAACATGGTGCTGGTATTTACTACTCATGGGGGCATCTACAGTGTCTTCGGTGATAACCAGGGAGACCTAAAATAAAAATAAATTAGGTCATAAACATAACCCAAATTATAAACAAGCTATAAGGCTATTCTTAAACTTATAAGTAAGGTTACAAGCAACTTATATGTAAAATATCGTTATAACTTACCTATTTCAGTCACTTCCACACGTCTGTGTATCCCTGGAACGTTATCCATAAATTTTGAACAATTTTGATTGTTTACATTGGGTCCGATAGCTCGCCATTTTCTAGCCGTTCTCGATTTGACTCACGGTCACCTGTTGATTGATGAAGCAGTTCTCCTACGTTTGCGCGTGGTACCCTATTGCCAAGTTACTTAGGACATTTAAGAAGTTCTAGGTTTCATAATTAATTAATTAATTATAATTATGAAAATTATTATAATTATTTATTAATTAATTATTCTTATCGTTATGATTGTACAGTTGTGCTAATAATAGTCTAAAGTGATGTAACATTTAAATATTTGTTACGTTATTGTTCATCTGTAAGATTTATTTCATTATTTTTATAATGTGTTTTTCCCATTGGTTACTGTCGAACCAATGGCAAGGTAGTTGAGAATTATTTTTGGAACTGCGTCAGACTACTTGCGCAGGATTGACTTCCTCTGGGATACAGAGAGAGGGTGGCCATTTTTCGGTTGTGAGTTAAGTTGTGGGGAAAATCGGTGATTATAGAAGTCATCTCTTATGAGGATTATTTTTCCCCATAACCGTGAGTTGGCTTGGGATTCGTCTGGTTTCCTGGTTGGAGTATTTTTCGTGGATGAGAACCTGAGTCGAAGCCTTAGCAAGGGATTATTTTCACGCCGTCTTGGTGCTGAGTAGAACTCCGTGCACAGTATAAACCTGGAGGCCTGTACCTGGAGTGGTTAGCGCCGTGAGTGGTCTGCATTAGTGTGATGCAGTTGTGACTAAAACCCCTTAGTTATAAGGGTAAGTATCTTTTTTTTACATTGTTCTTTGATGTTTAGTGAACATATTATGTAATTAAATATTGTGTTGCATGTTCCATTTACGAGTATAAGTGCTCATACAATAAATTTTTGTGTAATTTCGTTACTTGAATGGTTATTTTATATTGTACGCTCGGTTTGCGACGTTGTCACGTTTATTAATTTTCCGATTTTCACAAGAAAAGTGGCGAGGTCGTTATTTTCCACTTATTAGATCCAGTTGGGGTGCATTTTAATCCCACTATTCTTTTTCTCTTTTTTTGGTTTTGGGAATATAGCTTTTGATGTAATAATAGATGCAGTTTTGATATTATTTTTTGTATAATCGGTCTGGTTGAATACAATAATATGGGTATTGGGTATTCCTAACCTAACCTAATTATATTATGTAAAATTCAAGTAATGGAAAAAAAAAATTAGTGTTTCATTACCATTTTGTTTTGTTTATTCATTGAATTACAGAAGATTATTTGTGTGCCAATAGGGATAGTGTTATTATTGCATTTTATTTTATACAGGGTTTTATTACGGGCTTGGAACAGAGACGTCTACACTTCCTGCAGTTAAGCATTCTGAAAAGTGGACTTAATTCTGTGGAACTTCTACACCTGAGTCCGGGATCACCCCAGAGGTTTGTTTCCTGCTACTCTAAGAGCCAATACCTCATTGGGGATTGGTGTTGATCGTCCCAGTCGTCGCGGCCAGTTTAGATCCTTGCCATCGGGTCTTCCTTGAGAAGTCCAAGCAGTCGAGACACCTCCAAGTCATCGCAGGGATACACGCAAGTTCCAAATTACGTTATATTTTATTTGCAATTGTTTTATCATTCCTGCTTATTGCTGCTTCATTTTTTTGTTGTTGCTATGAACTGCCCTATTGCTATATAAGTCACTGCACGGCTTGTTTTTTCCTCACCTGGAATAGTAGTGTTCTTTGCCAAATATTTTTCTTATCATTCCAAATAATTTGTATCCAGAATATAATAATAGATCTGTATTAGTTTAGTTTTGGTAAATAGTAGTTCTTTAGTAGATTTATTTAGGTTAAATTTCACATTGTATACTTGCATAAATGTACATATTAGCTTATTTCTTTAACAGATAGTAGTTAATATTATTCTTAGTTTAATAACAATCCGCTTATATCTTACAACTTAGCCAATTGACTATTTTCATCTCTATTGCACGCATACTTATATACTCTATTAACACGGTTTCGCTTAAATTATTAAGGTGCGACTAATGCATATGCATAGGAATTCAAGGTTTATTTTCGCATGACAGCGGTTGCGCCTGAGCTCAAGCGACGCTTATTATATATATTTTTTTTGTCATCCTTTTCTGCGATTAATTTTCGCCTCCTTGGCGTACGCCTTAATTATTTTGCGGCGGAGCTGTTATTACTAACCATAGCTTACTGTGGCGTGCCGGTGCCAATAATTAAATTGGACTAGTGATATTGCTTGATCACCTGAAAATCACCATCCTCGTGCTTGACCATATTTCTTGATTTATTATATAAGTTTATAGCACCTTCCATTAAATATATTGTAATATTAATAATATAATATAAATCGAATATTAGTGGTTTCATTTGTATCACCCTGTTTAGTAATTTGGGGGGAGATATTATTGCTATTTGGGGTATTTTCCGTTTTATAAATTATCTTGGCGCCCATATTAAACATCAAATAATTTTGGAACCCAGCCTTCTCCACTGTAGTCTGGCCGGAGAATACCCAGCTGTCAACTGAGACCGCTGGTACATTTGCAACCCCAGAAAAGGTGGTGGCAACAGGATATAATCTTCAGTTTCAGAGATCCTGAAGAAGAAAGCGATATGTGTCTCGAAGTTATTCAACTATTGTTGTTGTTTATTCAACTATTGTTTGTCGATGTCAATGGAATCTTGCCACCAAACACATACATATAACAAAAGTTTAAATATTAATAATTTTGCTATAATTTTACCCCGGAAACTATGGAATAGGAGCATTGTAACCAGAAAATGGTACCTATAAGTATCGTATATATTTTTGTTACATTACTGAATTCTTTATACAGAAGTAAATTTTGTTAAAAGTTTTAATTTAAAGTTTGTGTCAATTTTGTTATTCGTTGTGCAATCATGGAATGTTGTTACTAAAATACAGTGTGTTAGAAGTTTGACTGCCTTAATTTTAACAGACGATAGAATACGTTAAAATAAACAAAAAAACCTTATATGATGGGTCCTAAACTAAACCATTTCCGAGAAAAAAATTATCAATCTCCAACTTGATGTAGAAAAGTTCGATTAATTAAGGAATATTGACATAACTGCGTGCGTAGAATACCATAAAATGCAATGTTTATCACTTTTTTAAATTCTGTATGCTTAATTCTAAAAAATAATTAGCGTTGTAATAAATTTAAAATTCCAGCTGTCCAGCATTACGCAATTCAGTTGATATCTGGAATTAGACCGTATCTGAGTATTTTTTGAGTACCACCATTTCCTTTTCTTGAGGTGTTTTCCAGCTAGTGCGCGAAAATTGGATTCGAAGGTGCCGTGCATGCATCCAAAATGGTGGTGGATATTTGGGCATAAGTGGTTTGTTTGTACTTGTACGTTTAAAAATTACTGAATTTTGCTTTTTGGTAAGTACCTAAATTATTTTTCAGACGTATGATTATTTGGACGATGTGAATCTTTGGGTACTTTAATTACATATTTTTCAAATTCATAATTTAATTAAAAATTAATTTTCTGTTTTAAGAGATTTATAATTACTAAAATTCGAGCTAAAATTTAAGCACAACAGTATCTTCGTACTACAAAATCGATACATTTTATTTTATTTAAATACTGGAAAACAATTGTCTTGAAAATTACTAAATGTTTCACAATAATAGTTGTTTTTTCCGTAGGACAAGTCTGCCGCGTGCACACGTGGTATGCACCAGCTGTGTAGTGTTAGGTTAAGCGCTGTTGTCACATTGTGATGAAACTCCCCAATACTAATACTCTCTAAAACTGTTAATCTTACGCCCCTGTAATACACAAATTTTTTGTTCATTTATATCTCATCTATCTCATGCTGAAGTAATGGCAGTCAAACTTCTTACACCCTGTAGTAATGTTTGAGTATGTTAAGAAGCATTCTTATTTTTTAATGATTTAATTGGTTCAAGTAAATATATAATAATGAAAAAAAATAGTAATTATTGTGACAATAATAATACGTAATTAGTAATCACATAATCACCTTTAAAAATGAAACCTTCTTGGTGCAATTTTGATTGTTAATTGTATTTCTGTATGTTCTTGTATGTTGTTTTGTATGTTTAGAGTAATAAGAATAGTGCTTCAACAAATCAAAGACTTTTAGGTCAAATCAAAGAATCGTTATTTTTTATATTGAAATTGAAACTATTTACCTAGGCAAAATGACGTTTGAATTTTGTTTTAGAGTAGATATGGGCAACCTTAATAATAGCATAATCAAACATATAAAAAGCAAATTAATAGAAAAAGATAGAAAAATCAAATGAAAATTAATGAGATACTTGAGTTTGAAAATATTGTTATTTGAATTTTCTGGCTGGTGGACGGCCGAATCCGGCCCGCGAGCCGGGGGTTGCCCATATCTGTTTTAGAGCTCCATAATGAAAAATACAGCATTGGAATGGTAGGTACTCAAATAACATCAATCAATTCTTTTATTTTCTTTATATACAAATATTTTGTTTGTATGTTTACTTTTATTATGTAATAAACTTTTTTTTATTATATTTGGTAATCATTAAGTAAGAAACTAAATTGATTATATTTGTTCAAAACATTTTACATTTTCCTATAGCAAATCTTTTTACCATCTAATATTGTGTTGATGGCGATAAAACCAAATGAGATTCATTCAGAGAAATATTTTCTAGATTTGAGTAAACGTTTGTAATCAAAAAGTTAATAATAACACAGGCACACACTTTTTTATATACTTTACCACACTAATAGAGTGTGATATCCCCTGTATTTTGACCCCCTGAAAACGGATTTTTTCCCTATCCTCAAAATATAACTTAAAGTCAGTGTCTCGATTAATATTTAAGATTTTGAAATTAAAATACACAGATGTGTTAATAGAGTCAAATTAAAAACTTTTTATTGCTGCACTTTTTCATCTAAAATGCCTCCCTGTGGAGTTGCAGCCATTTTAAACAAATTATCAAATGTCTATGATTCTTCAAGAATGCATTTTAGAGAAAAAACTTTATATTTTTATACTTGTTTTTCTAAAATGGATACTTGAGAAGTTATAGGCATTATAATAATGCTCAAAATTGGTTAGAAATGGCTTTAACTCAATAAGAAGGCATTTTAGAGAAGAAAGTGCAGGAAAAAAGTTTTTATTTTGACCCTATTAACACGTTTGTGCACATTAATTTCAAAATATTACCTATTTTAACAAAGAATCGAGATTTCCGCTGATTTTGAGCTACTTTTTGAGGTTAGGAAAAAACCTGACGTGATGGAGCAATTCTGTTGGCTCTATCGTCTTCGGGGGGTCAAAATACAGGGGAGGTATTATACTCTGTTAAAAAGTATGTATTTTTTTTTGTAGAATTGTAGAAATATATTGTACATTTTGTTCAATTCTATTGGTATGACCGTAACTTCTCAAAATCTTTACTACAAAAATAGAGTGATCTTTAGTACTCATTTTGTTTGGTTCTAATTGTCTTGTCCTATTTTATACACATATGACATTTGGAAGCCTACGGAGACTGCTACTGTTTCTTGAAATTTCTGTACCGTTATTTTGGCATGTATAATAATTTAAGGCATAGCAGGAACCCTGAATTATATTTAGGAACAGGTAAAGGATTTACTAGGGTCCATAATATGATAACAACTGCGTTAATTTACTATCACAAACCGTTTATTGTTTACAATAGGGGATGGTCCCAAAAGGTTTAATAATTTAACCCTAAAAGCAAATTAAAACAACAAAAAAGGGTAATGGGTACGCGTATATTATTATTTCATAAAGTGGGATTCTGATAATGTTGGCTCCAATTAATATATTCCCTTTTAAAATTTCCATTTACCAGCAATCTGGAATAAAATATAGAATTTTTTTATTGGTTCTGGTTTGCTTGTCTTATATTTATGTAGGAATATTAATTTTAATTTTTTTGCTGTTAGCTAATGGTTGTTATGTTGAAGGCAAAACAATTATATAGGTTCTTTCATATAGGTAAAAGCTGACGATGATGCAAATGTAATCCGATAAATCTTTTCAAGGTTGTTTTGGTGGCAATACTGTTTTGGTACTACTTATGGTATGTATCAAAAATAAGAAAAACTAGAAAATTTCACGTATTACTGTTAAAAAATGGCATTAATCGTACAAAAATATTTTACATGGGCAATGAAATTGGAAAGGGAAGTAAAATAATTTTTAATCTTTCTCAAAATGTTTAGACATTAAACTTTATTGCCTTTATAACTTAAAAATGTTTGTATGAAAATATTTTGTTTGAAATATAACAGAAATTGAAATAAACAAACGTCTACAACATCCCAAATAATTTACTAATAATTTATTTAAAAACAAATTCACAATTAACAATGAAAATTGAAAAAAGCTTCGCCTTTAAAAAAATCAGAGCTGAATTTGTAAGGTTAGTTCCACAAAAAATGTGAACATATTTGTTTTAAGGATGAGGGTAGTTTCAAATTTTCTGTAAAAGCGATTACTTAGTTTACTATGTCAAAATGTGGCATCTATAGACAACTGCCAGTAGACCAAATCTGAGCGTATTTGAGTAGTTTAGTAGATCTATGTCTAACTTAAAAGTAATCTATTTCACATAAGGTAAGGTAATGCAGGAAAATCGATGTAATTTCGTTTTCAATTAGTTTAATTATTAAATATTTGAAATCATTGCAGGAACAGCTCCCTTAATCTACAGTATAGGTAATCACTTTTGAAGTACGAGCAGTTTTATGTTAGGTATTTAAAATTACTGAATGCAAGTACCCATTTTTTTATGTTACAAATCATTATTAGCTGTTATGATGTTAGAAAAACTGTGAACATGCGTGTCAACAAAGATAAAAATCCAAGTAAATACTCTTTAAGCATTAGAGTGTATTGAGAAAGAAGTCGAAAGAAACAATTATTATTTATCATCAATTGTATGAAGATTTGCTTACGTTTTGAAAATTATTTTTGTTACTTTCAGTTGGAGTAAAAAATATGTACTATTTATACTCAAAATTAAACAAAGTTTTCGTTATATACAGGGTGTCGCGCTTAAATGTGATACAAGCATGTAGTTTCTCTATTTTTTGACCGATCTTATAGAATGTAGGATAAAAAAAATTCTATCTAAGTGTAATGCTGCTGCTTTTATTAATGCAATTCACGGCCAAGTAGGATGCGTTTTTTGACGTCAAATCAGCTAATTCGTATTACCGTTTTTTTCAAAAAAAAAAAACAGATTACGGTTTCTCATTCAGCATCCCTGAAAATGTCTTATCACCAAGTTTCATTCATTCATTTCGCTAATACCAATCAACTGTTTTGATGTCAACGAAACACGTCCTAGTTGGCCGTGAATTGCATTAATAAAAACAGCAGTATCACGGTTAGATAGTTTTTTTACCCACATTCCAAAATAGAAATTTTTGAAATCGGCCAAAAAATAAAAAAGTTACAGGCTTGTATCACATTTAAGTGCGACACCCTGTATTTGGTCCATATGTGGATAAAAATATTTATTAATTTTAAAATGCGCGTCCCAAGAATTGTAACATAAATGGTTTTGGAAATAGCGTCAAAATTCCAGAAAAATGTTATAACTTGACATCCTATAGATTGAAAAGAATAAGTATTTTCGGCCGAATCGCCCCGTTTTGAAAAGGAGAATATCTGTTAATGAAAAGCATTCTGCATTCATACTGATAAAATGAGAAATCCAAAATAAAGCGGAATATAAATTAACCAATATATTGATTTCAATAAATCTCGATAAAAAGCTGAAATAATATCAGCAAACATAGCAGCATCATTCCGGGACCTAAAAAAGCTGATATTTCCCGAGTATTAAAAATGGCGAAAGCGCCGGGGAGTACGGTATAATTCCCTTGTAGCTTATGACAGTAAATATGTTTCGCCAAACTGGTCCTGTCATCGTTAAAATTGGACAATTGGTGTCTGAAGTAGGATCAGATGAATGTCCTCTAGGGGCTCTGTGAATGATACAACACACGAATAAAAACCCCCGGTAAAATCGAGGATAAATATCAGCTATTGCCGAACGAACTGCCGATCCCGTCAAGTTGTTCTTGTTAACGGCGTTAGATAAATTTACTCTATTCAAACTCTTACACTAACTTACAATTAAATTATTTTGATGAATTTAAAATAAATACACTTCGTATCAAAATTAATACACCACTAAAATGGGTTCCAATTTCAAAGTTTATTTTGTCTTAAATTAGGTAAATCGGATTTTGACGTCCTTTTATTTCTGCTGAATTTTTTTTAGTTTTCGGTGTATAGTGTCTGTCCCAGGACTGGTGACAAAAAATGAAATAATGGATTCCACAGAAAAAACAATTACTTTTTTCTTCTGTGAATGTGTCCCTAAAAGGTCACAGTCCTTTATTTTTTTTTAAAAGCGGATTTTTGTGATTACTCACTAATAGTAAGTCAAAATAGAACTAAACATTGTAAGTTTGTTGTTAGGTATGCTCTACTTAATTCTTAATCACAAAAATTGAAAAAATATATCGGAAGTGATTTTACAGGAGGTTACGCTTTTTTAATTAATTCTAATTTGCAAAAGGAAATGAAACAAGACTTAGCAAGAACAGTACTAGAAAATATAATAAAGTCTTCTGTCTTTTGCATTTTTTAAGGTTTACGATTTGAGAATATTGAATTATTTTTTTTCGTTTGTCACCGCCGTGCCGTTCTTGGTGGTGAAAATTCGAAATATTTGGAATTATTCCAATTTCGTGGCGGTAAACATACCTAGATATTGTATTTTTGAAACCGAGAGAGTTGCACAAAACTAAATTTGTACAGGACATAGCTAATACAATGCGAAACATCGCTTTAATGATAAAAATGTTGTCACCGCCGTTTTTGGTGGTGAAAATTCGAAATATTTGGAATTATTCAAATTTCGTAGCTGAAAACATACATAGGTATTGTACTTTTGAAACCGAGAGAGTTGCACGAAACTAAATTTGTACAGGACATAGCTAATACGATGCGAAACATTGCCTTAATGTTAAAAATGTTGTCACCGCCGTTCTTGGTGGTGTATATTCGAAATATTTGCAATTATTCAAATTTCGTCCTTAAAAACATCCGAAGTATTTTTGTTGGTCTGTTGCTGTTATATTTGTTTTGACTAAACAAGTAACTTTAAATGAAGTCGAAAATAAAAGTGCATTACATACACTTCGGAAATCAAGGTATCCCAGTTAGTAGTTCCTTTCTACCAATATCTTTCTATCCTGTCACGATATCTTTTATGCATTTATTATCGATACTCCCCAACATAAATTCTGAAATGTGCTGCGACAACATCATGCATCTTTCTGATATACTCTTAAAGGCATATCTTCTAGAAGAATATCTAATTCATTTGTTAGATAGTTTTCTTCGCTTCATATAGGAGAGAGTAAAGAGATCTGTATTAGGAGATCACCAACAATGTCAGTCCATATCCAGTAAGAACATGATGATTTAAAATCGGTTACAATAACGTAGTTTTGGTTGATTTAAAGTTAATGGTTCAAAATGTAACGTTTTAAATCAACTATTGTTGATACCAGCAAAACAAACCACTCCCGATTTTTTCTGGTTCAGAATTAAGTATAAGATAGAATAAGCATAAATTAAGAGCTAGAAGGCTTTAAATGCCTAAAGAGGCTCAATTTACCGATCCTGCTGATTATGACTGTAAATGTAAATGAATGTCTACATTAAATTATTTTCATAATTTTTGGTAATACCTAATACTTTTACAATTTTTGTCTCATCATAAGCAAACTCTTATATTCACCAGTTGTAATCCCAATGATAGTAATCGACAAATAGTTTGGATCTTCAGATATTTCTAATGGTTTCGAGATTTTTAAACTGAAACGAAAACCTATTGATATTAATATATGTTTTATAATTAACCGTGTCCGATGGAATACCATTAAAACTAAATCTGGTTTTATAGCACCGTTGAGTTTAATTATTTGAAAAAATAATTCAGCAATAAAAAACAATAATTAAAGACAAATTAAAATAACACAGCGCCACAAGAAAGGTCTGTACCAGAGACATGAGTGCATAGATTTATGCATTTTTTGATGCTGAATCCGAATCCGCAACCCAAAAACAGATCTGTCAGTCATTTTTTAGTAAAACACTAAAATATCCCCTAAAATAGGGTGAAATAGAGATGAGCACACTGCAAACAGAATTTATATACTTTGTTTCTCATATCTGGCAACCCTAGTTGGAAACCACCTACAGACCAGGGTCCCACTTACCCCTTTAAATCACACATTTTTGTATTCAATATACCCCGGGTTTTTGAGGTCATTGATTACGATCTGAAGTCCAAATCCGAAAATTCATAAATAAAATATGTTGGATCCAATATTGCAGATATCACGAATATAAGGTTTTAATTGGAAATTCTTAAATCCAAAATGGCGGACCC
This sequence comes from Anoplophora glabripennis, assembly GCF_000390285.2. NCBI lineage: Eukaryota > Metazoa > Arthropoda > Insecta > Coleoptera > Cerambycidae > Anoplophora > Anoplophora glabripennis. The sequence goes on from NW_019416312.1 coordinate 1,036,765, forward strand.
ATTATGGCGCATTAAAATGTGTCAAAGAAATTCGCATTTACCAAGAAATGCGTTACGAAAGTTTAAAAAATTGAGTTCTTCGAGTAAAACTAGGCAAATGTCTAAAAATGAGAAACAAAGGATATACATTCTGTTTGCAGTGTGTTCATCAATAGTTCACTCTATTTTAGGGAATATTTTAGTGTTTTACTAAAAAATGCCCTGGCAGATCTGTTTTTGGGTCGAATTAAGCATAAAAAAATACACAAGATCATGTCTCTTGTACAGAACATTTTTTTGTGGGGTTGTGTAATTAACTACAACAGAATTAAAGGTATTGTTCAAAATATTTACCTCACTGGTTTGTTTAGATCTGCAAGCAAATAATTAAACTAGGATAAGTTATAAAACTAGATTCAATTTTAATGATATTCTATTGATCATAGTTTATTATAAAATATTTCTAGTTTGCGACGATATGCTGTTTTCAACAATTTTTATATTTTAAAATTTACCGAAAATAATTAATTGTAAAAGATCTCTTAGTAAGTGCTAAAGAGAATAAAAGGGTGTACAATCATTAAATACAGGATATTGCTTTTGAAAATTCGAAATTTGTAGTATTACATATAAAAAATAGGCTGTATAAAATAATGTTCCATAGTTCAGATGTTTAACTAACCTTTTTTTCATTCTGTCAATTTTTTTCATTTTAATTGGTAGGTACCATATTTTTGGGTAATTGGCAAATACGATAAAACGAATAATTGGCAAATATGTCAAATAATGACATGCAAAATTTTATTAATGTCGAAAGTAATTTTGTACCATATTTTCACAAACGTTACAATTTAGCTATGAATTATGTTTTTTTTAGAAATTCATCTATGAACTTTATGCGATGTATGACGAAAAGGATATGACCTTTAACTTCAATTTAATGTTTTCATTTTCCGAACCGCACTTTGCAAATGGGTACCGAGTGGGAAGGTCCTCGAGTAATTTCTACACTGATAATCCCTCGACATGGAATGAAATCACGCAGAACTCGATCAATATGCAAACGAAGACATAACAATTAATTTGACAGAAATTATTGGGTCGAAACAAACTGTGTTACAGCAAAATTTATGCCACCGTCTACGTCGTATGCAAATTTTATTAATAAGCAAACTTGTTATAGTCTCGTTTCTGTTTTTTTGTGTTTGTCGATAATTTCAAATTACATTGTTTGTTGGTAATGATTACAGAATGGGTTTATTGCATGATATCGTTATTAACTTTTCAACTAATGATATTGTGCGAAACAACTATTGCAAGGGTATAGACCACAGCTGGCACGGAATTTTATCTTTAATATATGGTAAATAACTAAGATCAATCATCAGGGGAGTCACCAGATACAGACCGGTTTCGAACTTACTAATTCTCGTCAGTATGCCAACGGCCTAACGACCGACGAATGATTTGGCTGTTTTGACGTCTACCTACAGATATATTTCCTGTATCGGCGAGAGATAACCCAGCAAAGCATGCGATGTAAAGAAATTGAGTAAATTTTCATTTAAAATCAATACGTATCTTTGCTAAAACGAGTCCACACCCAACTGTGTCAAAATAATAACACTATTCGTTGAGTAATGTCAAAATAATAACACTATTGGTTGAGTAATGTTCATTTAACTATTTTTTAACTAGATTAATCTTATATAACATTGAATAACCTTTGAGTTAACTTGCTGAACTCTGAATGTTATATTGACATAGTAACTAAAGTCAATAATTTTTTATTACAACTAATAGACTAGGCGGTATCTGTTTTGGTTTGGGTGAATCGTATATCCACGGAGATTTTTGGCTTTTTGGCTTTCAAACATCATTAGAAATTAAAATTTTTCTATGCGCATAAAAAGAACGTGGGCTTAACTTTTGGCGGCACGTTAAAAAAATTCGAAAAATGTCATATTTTTCTTCCTATTTAATTATGTATCTTTTCAAGAGTTGATTTTAGGCGAAAATGGAAGAGGGAAAAAATGTTTGTAATTAAATTTTTTACAAAACATGACTAGTTACAAATCGAATGAATTATGATTATTATGGTAAAAATAAAAAAAACGCAAAAATAGGGTTAAAAACAATACTTTTTAGGGAATTTTTTTTGGGTTTTTAAATTGGGTATAGGACCTTTATACTTGGCTCAAGAAAACTTCATGTTATGTAGAATCATCACACCAAATTTTATCAAAATCGGTTCGATAGATTTTGCATAATAATTTTGCAATCCAGATTTTGAAAAAAAATTTGCAAATTTTCAAAATTTTGCACAGCAAAAACCAAGGCCCTTAGATACTTGAAAATTTAATCACACATAGAAGGGCTCTCAAGCTTTCAAACTTTTTTTGAAAAATTCGAATCCGTCAATTAGGAGAGCTCTGGCGCTTGTTTAAACATTGGTCGAATTTTTGTACTTATAAACAATTAGAACTTTGTGAATATTCAATCAAATCAAATTTTTTAAAGCAGGTTTTAAAAGTTCTTGGAAAGACGCTTCTTTAAAAAAAAACAGATCGATTGATCAATTAGTTACGTAGTTATAGCCGTCATTTACACTAAATGTACTGGGACATCCGGGCTAATTTTTCGAAAAATACCTTTGGTATTCCGAGTACTTACCAGGTCTAAGATTACAATACTTTTCTTCATTGGCAACCTACTTTAAAACGTGTTTAAAGTTATTTATGCAAGCGAGAAATTCAAGAAAATCGTACGGGTGGTGGTGGTGGGGGAAGCAGAGAGCGCGGCCGCTTCGGCCTGCTCGAAATTGAATCGGCGAGTTCAAAACCGCGATGCGCTTAAAAATTTTTAATATCTCACCTTCTAGAGGTCCGATTTTGATGATTTTTTTTTAATTTTAGCGTATTTTCAAATGCCTATCGTTAATAATTATTGGTCTTTCAACAGTCCGATAATTATTTATCTTTAAACTTCCTTTACTTATCAACTTTATTTTTCTATTGTATCAAAGGTAAGTGCATAAACTTATATACTGTTTATCAAAGATCAAAAACAAATTTATTTAAATATTCTGAAATTGTTTAAACAACAATTATTTTCAAAATATGACGAAAATTAGTAATATAATGAGTTAATTTCTCATTTGCTTATATTTTAAACAATAAATAATATTTGAATTATACTTTAATCACAAAAAAAATTAATATTAAAAAAAGAATCTTTCTTTCATTTCAATATATTATTTCGTATTCGAAAAATGCGACCTTGAAAAAAATAGATACACGTATATACCGTTAGGAAAAGAATATCTACAACCTGTATATAGAGTGTTATCTTTTTTAAACCTGACAGGCCAACTTTTTTATTTGAAGTAATAGACTAGTACTTCCAAGTGCAAAGTTGTAGGAAATAACTTGATTAATAAAAATTTACAAATAATTTTTCTGATGTTGCCATTTAAAAAAATTTCGTTTTAGCAGCTCCTGCAGAAATCTGGCAACACCGGAAAGAATTATTTATTTTTCTTATTTTTTTTTAAAAAAGCGTCTTTCCAAGAACTTTTAAAACCTGCTTTAAAAAATTTGATTTGATTGAATATTCACAGTTATTCTAATTGTTTATAGGTGCGTTTTGTTGGAATGATTCCGGAATTGAATTATACAGAATGGGCGTTTTATTGCAAGGATCTGAATCCGGTTGCAACTTTTGCTTCTGTGGTTTGAGACGGAATTATTAGAATTAAGTGGTGGGGAGATCAAATTTTTGAGGTTACTTAGGTAGCTGGTGTAGCATTGGCCCGTTGATATTCGGCATCTGTTTAATATCAGATTTGATTCGAATCGTTTTGTTGATAAATGTCATTCTAAAGAATCCAATAAATCCGAGATTGTGCAACAAAACGCACCTATTAAGTACAAAAATTCGACCAATGTTTAAACAAGCGCCAGCGCTCTCCTAATTGACAGATTCAAATTTTTCAAAAAAAGTTTGAAAGCTTGAGAGCCTTTCTATATGTTATTAAATTTTCAAGTATCTAAGAGCCTTGGTTTATGCTGTGCAAAATTTTGAATATTTGCAATTTTTTTTTCAAAATCTGGATTGCAAAATTATTATGCAAAATGTATCATACCGATTTTGATGAAATTTGATGTAAAGATTCTACATAACATGAAGTTTTCTTGAGCCAAGTATAAAGGTCCTATACCCAATTTAAATACCCAAAAAAATTCCCTAAAAAGTATTGTTTTTTAACCCCATTTTTGCGATTTTTACCATAATAATCTTGATTCATTCGATTTGTAACTAGTCATGTTTTGTAAAAAATTTAATTGCAAACATTTTTTTCCTCTTCAATTCTCGCCTAAAATCTCGCCTCTTGAAAAGATACATAATTAAAGAGGAAGAAAAATATGACATTTTTCGAATTTTTTTTAACATATTGTGCCGCCAAAAGTTAAGCCCACGTTTTTTTATGCGCATAGAAAAATTCTCATTTCTAGTGATATTTGAAAGCCAAAAAGCAAAAAATCTCGGTGGATATACGATTCACCCAAATATGGTTTTTTGAAACAGATACCGTCTGGACTATAAGTAAATCTGTCCAGTCCAAACTTCGCGTCGGTATCTGTTTGTACACTCCTTTGTGACCTCCGTATTCAGAAATGCGTAATATATACAATACAGTGATTTTATCCTACAAAAGGGCCTCCAAGAAGAGCAAGGAACCCTCAGTTAGAGGAAGAAATTCTGGATGATGTTGCTGCAAATCCCTTTAATAGTACGTATAAGAAATCATGATACCCTTCCAGAACAACTGCTACATCCTTATGACGTCCAAAAGTACATGCCATCTCTCCCGCTGGTTATCCCGCAAGAGTCAGTTACGCAAATTGATTTTTGTAAGGATTTAGGCAAAAAATACAAATTTTACTGGTATTGTTTTGATCACGGACGAAGCTAGTTTGACCCGAGACGGAGTAATAAATTGCCATAATTTGCATATCTGGTATGAAGAAAATCCCCATGCAATACTACAGACAAAGCACCAACAAAGGTTCATGGTTAACATATGGGCGGGGATTATTGGGAATCATTTCATTAGGTCGTTATTTTTGAAGATTGAGGACTAAATCGTGCCATGTATTTGAAAAATACATGGCACATATATTCTTGCAACCAAGCTTAAACGGTTTATTAGATAGAAAATGTGCCCTTAGAAATTAGAAATCAGATGTAGTTTATAATGCATGATGGTGCACCTCTCCATTTTAGCAATTTAGTTCGAGGTGGACCTATTTTATTGCTACTGAGGTCGCCCGACATGACTCCATTGGATTTCTTTTTATGGGGAAATTTAAAGATGCTTGTCTATGAAATCCTGTAATATTTCAAGTATAACGAGAGGATATTCGTCGGATAAGGAAATGTTTAGAGGTACAGGGCGAATATTTCGTAAATCTGCTCAAGTAAACAAGAAGCAGCAAATCTTTCGAATTTTTAACATCCTTGCGTTTAAGTGAATTGGAAATGTATCAGAATAAATTCTTCTTGCCTTCACACAATTGTCGAGTGCTTGTCCATAAGTTAGATACATCTCAGCATTAACGAGATAATAATAATAATAATAATAATAATAATAATAATAATAATAATAATA
>NW_019416312.1:1042613-1056967 GCF_000390285.2 Anoplophora glabripennis
TAATAGTAATAGTAATAGTAATAGTAATAGTAATAGTAATAGTAATAGTAATACTAATAGTAATAGTAATACTAATAGTAATAGTAATAATAATAATAATGTTAATAAACTTGATAATGAAATAAATTTCGAAAGCCTACGTTTAAACGTGTTATACAAAAACACAATTTTTTCGAAAACGGCTAATTTTATTGAAACAAATATAGAGTATCTTTTTTTTAAAAGAGGAATGACCAAAGTATCTAAAAATTCAGTTTTCAGATCTATTAAATGACACCTGTCAAAATTTTGGCCCAACGAGTGTGGTTGCATCCGTTGCTGACCATTTTCTATGTTGCTGACTTCCCTGACAATGTAAAACATCTATTGTAGTATGGTTTTATGAGCCTTTTATGGCTTACATAAAATATTAAAATATACCTATACCCTCCCGAGAATATGCCATATAGTTACCAGACACCTTGTATATCTTCATTCTCACATCGTTTGGTGTTTCTAACTAAAAATTGTGTTGATAAGGTCTTTATTAATATCTTAAGTTCTTGTATCATTTCTGTGGTATGTTTTTTTGATAGTATGAAACAAGACAGGACAGCGTCTATTTTTCTACGCTAAACGCTTCACATGGAACTTACCAAAAAATATATAGTATAGTTATAGTAGTACGTAATAATAAGTACCAGCAAAAGTTAACAAAATAATAATTTCTGATTCATAAGGAAAGCGATTGTAGAAAATAATTAATAGTGTTTCGCGGTTAATCGTCTCCGGCAATCAGTAAATATCCACTTCGAAAACGATTGGTACCTATATGTTATATATCTTTAAAAGTCATTGCTACTTTATCTCTACTGGCGCATGTAGCTACTCACAGAAAGTTTGAAAATGATATTTGTTTCTGGTGTCTGACCTCATGAGTGATGTTAGTAATTTACTTGAATTGGTAGTAGTTTTAATTGGAATCCTTCACTTTTGAAGAAACACCACTATCAGATTACTACTATATTACTATTGTATTGTTACTATACATTGCCCCGCAAATTGGGACTTTTGTAATAATGGCTTATACTCTTATAAATATTCTTGTGTGGTTAATCACTTCTGTAGCCTAATAAATAAAAAAGTTATCAATCTTTTTTTCCATAAATAATTAAAACAAACAAAAAAAAATAATATACCGATCAATTACGGACAACAGAAAATTATAACATTTCTCCTTATACAGAGTGGGCCATTAGTGTGAGAAAGTAAAATAGTTCCCATAATACAGAAAAAAAGTTTATATAAAAGTTGTACAGAATCAAGAAACCTAAAGGACAAAATTAATTTTAAATATACAGGGCGATTATTAAAAACTGGACACGCCAAATATTACATTTTTGAAATGGAACACTCTGTATATTTTTTAACATATGGATTTCTGAGAAAATTTCAACATTTCTGGAAAAACCTAATTTTTATTATTTTCGGTCGCACAGAATGGCTTTGGAAAAAAATTGTCACATTAGCTTTGTTTTGGTTCCGACAGAGAACGGTTCTAGGACGGTTCAAATCAGTTGAATAAGAACATCTGAGCCAACACATACTGACAATAAGCTTGGGTAACTATTTTGAACTGTTTTAAGACTGTCCGCTAACAGAACCTAAACAAGCCTATTGTGTCAACTTGTCAGTTCATAATTTATCATTCCATTTTGAGTTAATTTTATTATTTAATATTTATTTGTGGTATTCTATAAAATAATATAAATGCAGTTTTCTCAGAAATGTTTTTATATCTTAAAAACTAACAATTTTAGATATAGAACATGCTTAATAAAAGGTGAAGTGGACCAATATATGAATAAAATAGAACAATAAAATACAGAGTGTTCCATTTGAAAAATTTTAGAAAATCAAGTTTAAACTTAAACAAATGCCCTGTATAAAATATCGATATTAGCTAATATAAGAGCCTTTGTCTAACATTTACCTATGACTGCCTAATTATTTTGTTCCAAGTGTTAGTAGCTGAAAATTAATACAACTTCTTCGAGGTCATATTTTTTTCCAAAATTCGAAGAATTTTCTACATAACCTGAGAACCCCGCACTAAAATGATAAACTGTATATATTGCCATATAGAGAATTTTCTCGGAAATCCATAAGTGTAAAAATATACAGGGCGTTCAATTTAAAAAATTTAATATTTGGCGTGTCCCGTTTTTACTCATCGCCCTGTATGTTTCAAATTAATTTTGTAGTTTAGGTTTCTTGATTCTGTACAACTTTTATATAAACTTTTTTTCTGTATTACGGGTAGCAAGGGAGTTATTTTACTTTCTCATACTAATGGCCCACCCTGTATATGAAACTAATAAAATGTTTTACAAATATTACAAACTTATTTTTTTTACTTGGCAATGTAATACAGTCAGAATTTTTCCAATATACAACTACAATCTAATTTTTTTGTGCACCTAAACAGTTTAAACAGTTTTTATAACTTGTTCCTAAAAAGATCCGGGTTTAATAGTTAAAACTTCAGCAAAATAAGGAATGGCGCAAACTTGATAGCATGTCTAGGAAAACTTTAATTTACAAATGCCGTTTAAAAAATACTGAATTTTTTAGAGGTACTTTAAATAATATTGTTATATGACTGGATATTGAATGGATTTACCGCAAAGGTTTTTAGTTTTTAAATATATTAAATATTAAATATGTTATAGTATTACATTTACCACATTATTAACTTACTTCATCTTAAATTACAATTATAAAATTTTACAAATAAAACCCTACTAATTAATCGTATGAACATTGATATTTAAACTGTGACACAATTAAATCTAGAATAAAAGCAAAGGAAAAGAAAAATTTTTAAAAGAAAACTGTAAATACATATAATATTACAAAATTTAAGTAATTTATCACAATGGAAAAAAGAGGGAGGGAGGCAGAACTTTCTCGACAGCTTAACGAAAATCTCTCCGGTATTTTCTCTCCAGCTACAATTGTAGCGCCGGTACCGCTCTCGTGATAATGAAGGCACGGAAAGTGGGAGTGAAAGAAAACGCATGCACATTTAGGTGTATATTTGTAAATAGAATAGAAAATGCTTTGTGTACTATAATGGACAAGAAGCGCTGCTTTCATAACACGAACGATTCAGGAGAATGAAAGGTAAACTTCGCATTCTAAAGAATTATATGGACTTATTTGTTTCCTTCGGTCTCGTCTTTATGTTACGAGCCATAACGTTAGGATCTCTACAATAATTTTGCAACCATTTTTCGCATTAGTTATAGTCAATTTGATACAGTTACCCTTACATTTTATGGTGCTGTCTTAGCATTATGCAGTAGTTCTATAATATAGAATAATTTAATAAAACATGAGATGTAAGTACCTCCATGTAAGGGAACGTGAAGGAATATTCAACGTGAGGTAGTGCCGACAGAATTTAATTAAAATCTAAAAAAATAATGATCTCTTATCTTGTTCTTTTAAAGTTACAGAGCTTCAATTTGATGTCACATCTAGGTTATACACCACATTATTGTAAAGGTAGAGTAATCCACATTTAAACGCGTGCAAGACTGAAATTCCTTTATTTCCTCAATTTCTTAAAGCATTAGCTCCATCTGTGTTAAATAGGTGAAAGTGTGTATATGTCTATTGAATTTAACTTCAAATATTTATATAACACTACAGGGAAGCGCTAGCGTAGCTTATAAAATCAGAGAAGGAAGCGTTTTCCAGCTCTCTTGAGTTGGGTGTGTGGTACAAATCTAATCTTTCTAAAGAAATACTGGTTTTCTGCTAAATGTAATAAAATATTTATAGTACCACTGGAAAACATTTGTTTGAAGGTGCACGTGAAATAATGGAAAGCAGAGAATTTATGTTGTGTTTATAAAAAGATATTAGTCTCAACATAGCCGTAACTTTCTCCTAATTTTAGACCTTAGTCTTATTCCCATATAATTCCATATTTTTACCTTCTTTATAAATCTTTGGTATTAACATAATCTCAAGAAACTGGCACACTATCGCCTATGCGTAATTGTTGTGGTCTTACTTTTAGTTCTAGAATGTTATCTTGTTGAGTTCTTAGTCCTAGACTCAGATAGTTCAAGGTCAGACTTTAAGAAAAAGAAATAAAACTAGGTTAGGATTTAAAAAACAGCACACTGAAATACACAGGGACGAAATAAGGGTTAAGATTTTAGTCACTATTAGAAGTAGCATTACTAGCATTCCTGGAGGGAAACAAAGGAATAAATAAACGCAATTATATACGCAGCACAAGAAAACTAGCTTTTCAGAAAACTGCAGTGTTCTGCACACAAATTTTCTTGATGTTACTACCACAAGCTATTATGACAAAGATATACTATTTAAAAAAAGATCTCATATTGGAGTTCGTCTGAACACAAGATGTGATTTTGTAAGATGTGTGACAAGGAAGAAGTTGTATATATGATATGCTTGCGATGCACGATATGACGTGGAAATAGGTTCCACGAAGAAGTTCTTTTGTCGCTTGTATGCAGAATAACCATTGGAGACGAGAATTTATATTCTATTTTTAAAACTACATTTGCGCTGTTTCGCAGTATCTTTATCGAATTCAAAATTTATTTCGTTTTAATAAACAAAATATATAAACTAATGAAGAAAATACATGAAGCAAACAAGGATATCCTCCCTCATTGTTTACGATTTCCTGTCATCGATCTGGCAGTTTTTAAATTGGGTGGCTAAAGAAAGCCAGTGGTTTGGAAGTGAAGAATTTACAAAGCTAATATGAAGCGCGACGCTGCCATTAAATGTAAATCCGATGGAGCAAGATCAGAAGAATAGAGTGGATGCAGAATAACTTTTCTATTTTTAGCGAAAGACATAAAGGCACCATGGGTATTATTGACTTATTTCGATTGTATTCCTACCATAGTTGAAAAAGTCGTTGTGTACCTATGAGTATTATACCATACCAATAAACAACATAAATTTGTTCATTATTGTCTAATTCATTACCTGATTTTACCCAACTGCTTGATTTTACTTTTATATTCTATAGCTTACAAGAAACATTCAAATATTCTAATTATAACAAATATTCTGTGTATAGTTAATATATCTTTTGTTACATTATTTACAAAAGATTTACAATGTTACAATTTGTCATAGTTCTGAGATATTTAATATTCTATCACTTTTACCCGGTATTGTAAATCCATTCATGTCGAAAAAATGTTAGGTATCTTAACTATTTTTCATATTGATGACGCTTGTGGCACCAATTGGCTTATCAGAACATAAAATAGTCCACCTGGATTTTTGTTTTTGTTTCTCTATATCCATTTAATTTCTTACTGAAACGGATGGTTGAGTTTTTACTAGATAGAAAGAAGTTAGAACTAAGTGTGGTGCATATAGAGCTTTAAGTAAAAGTGTTGTATGTTAGCAAGTTTTGATTATTTGATTCATTTCCAAATATCATTTTCTTTTTATTTTCCATTCATTTATATACCATCTCTTGTTCAAACAGATTGAAGAAACATAATCTGTTCTAGACCGATCTTGGTAAGGCCATTATTTCATAAATTTTTTGTTATGATGTTATACGTAATAATAACTACCAGCAAAAGTTAACAATATAATAATTTATAACTCATAAGAAAAACCATTGTAGATAACAGTTGTCCTAAATGTTCCGTGGTTAATCGTCTACGGCGATCGGTAAATACCCATTTCAAAAAGGAAAATGAACAATCAACATTTACGTGTATCTAAAACAGCCGAAGTTTTTAAAATATGCTATTTTTACTCATGGTGGCGAGGCATCAACTCCTTCTCATTTTAGTAATCCCACTATCCGGGTCATTCTACAATAACATGTACATGTCTGCCTCTGATCTGAAGCTTCGCATCGATCAATTTATTCTATACATATTTAGCGATATTCTAATACCTGCCCTGTCGGCTTGACGTGCCGGTGAACAATCCAGGCTTTTTGCTGAGGGACGTTGGCTATGCATTTCATAGATATAGCCTATGTCTGATACTACAACGCGTATTGCCGCTTCCTAGCAAAATATAGGTTACTACTATTTAATTATTTGATTGTCGCTGCAAGTATCTTATATTCAATTGTACAACTAGTTAAGCCGCATTTAACCAAATCGTTTAAAAGAGATTGAATGCAGCTATAATAGCTGTTTCAATATTATCCCTTTTGTTCAGCTGATCTAGTTCGACATCGGAATTAGTTACAAACAAAATTTAATGCTCGTATCGTATCGTATAATCATCGTGATCTCTATTTTAGCCTGTTAATACCTATCGCTATTCACATTGACGGACCTGTTTTTGGTTCGCCTATATTCTCATTACATTGTCAGAATATTTGTACCTATGGTTTACATATTGTTGTATCCAAATTTGAAAATGTTATATAAACTGTCCGGAAACTACAAGTAAAAAAATTTGTAGGTAATTCTACTCAATGAAATAATGCTACAAATTTCTATAACATTTTGATACACTCATTATCGGTAACAAACTGCATCTACGGCCTTTATTTATTTATTTAATTTTCCAAATTTTCAAAAATTAAATTGGTAAAAATGAAAAAAAAATATTATTATTCATCAAAAAATCTTAACAGTATTTGCCGAATACCGAAATCAATAACTGCCGATACTGCTAACTACCCATGTGACGATTTAAAATTTAATTGAAGATTACTTACTAAAATTTACAAACTTGGAATAGCAAAATTTAAAACCACGTAGCTTTACTTCGTTCAGTACTAATAATAATACAGAATATTAAAGAAATCTACTGCGCAGAGAATATTACGTTCAACATCCAATATTTACATTATTTTAGAAATAGAAGTTTGTAATACCTAATTATAGCGTAATGTTATTGGTTGTTTTTCTTGTCTAAAACAATAAGTTACCAGATCGATAGATGATTGTAGGGCATGTTTAGAGTAATTTCAATAATCTGTTTTAACTTTAGACAGGCACTTTATTGTTTACAATACATAAGTAAACATGTCTATAAAGCTATAACGAAATACAACAGCCATAACAGCTCAAAATATTATCCACACTGTTCTTTTACATTGTGTACCAATAGCCAGGAATACCAAGTGTGAAACGAAAATGAGTAAATTTAATAAGTCAACCCCAAAACTGATAGATTATTATTTTCTGATAAAATGTTTCACTTTTGTTAAATTTTATGCCCAATTGTTTTTGAGCTTATCAAGATATGATAAAACTTATGTTTCTGTTTCTCCATAGGTGATATATTTTTCATTCTATGAATGACATAAAACAATTGTTTGTATAGCAAATGTAATTTTTGTCTTGTATATATTAGCGTATTTGTTTTATTTGTCTGTTATTGTTTATACTTAAGTTCTTTGTCTGGATTTTATATTTTGATTGCTCTATTTTATGTAGTATTTATATTTTTATATTATTAGTTTGTCTATTTCTTTTAAAATTTAATTAAGGTTTTCTGTTTTTATTTATCCTGTAATTGGGACTTTGTCCCATTGGATATTGTAACTTCTAAATAAATTAACTAATAAATAAATAAATAAATAAATAATTGGAACATGTCAACTACTCTTTAGAAATTGTAATGATTTTTGTTACTGAAAAATGACAAGGAACGGTAATTGACAACAACAATTGCAACAAATGGTCAAACTGAGCACCATTTTTTTCATATAAAAAGACGTCGTCACCAGATTTAAAGCCCTCGTTTTTTTTTTGTGAGGTAATTAAAAGTCAGAATTTATGAGCATGTTTTGGACGACAGAGAAAAATGCAATCAAAACCGAGATTTCTCCTGGACGGCTAGAATCATACAAAATATTTATTCACTGTTTACGGTATTCAATTTTTCAAAATTTATTGTAATTATTGCTACCAGTTACGTTTATTATATCATCATCTTTATTTAAAATCCCTTTTTTAAGATTAAATAGCTTTGGAAAAGTTATTTAATAATTTCTAAACCGTAGATAGAAGTCTCTATTTATGGGTTACAGTCAAAGTAAAATCTGTTAAAATCCAATGAAAAAATTTAGAAAGGTAATGTAAAAAGGAATATATCATGAGGTGAAATTCAAAAACAATAATTAAGTATGTTGTTACTTGTGGATTTAATTTTTTTATTGTATAATCTCTATAAAAAACTTCCACGTTTTGTTTTTTTTTCAGTTTGATATAAAAATAAATCATAACTTGGAAATCTGCTTTTTAATTATACATAAAAGTAATAAAAACAGCTAAATCTGTGGGCGTCAGAAGTGAAATAAAGAGTCAAAACAAATTAATTCTGACGCGGAGTTGCCACCAAAAGAGGGTATTATAAATAAATAAAACTTGAAAAGCACTGAATTAGAGTATCTTAAATCATATTTATAGAAGTAAGGCCATATTTTTATAAATATAAATGTAACACCGTTTTTGTCTTACGTGAAACAGTGTAATAATTAAAAGAAAGCGATGAAGGATATGTTAATTTAAATTCGTTTTGCATGTTTTCGATTATAATTCTGATAAAAATTCTTAGACTTTTTCATCAGACTCGGAGGATTATGTTCGGAATATCTTGTAGGTCGCATTTAAAGTAGATTTGTAATCCTTTCGAGAATGCTAATTAACTCAATTTAAATTTAGTAAAGCTTAGCTAAATGCCATTTTTATTAAATTAAAAATGCATATCGTTACTACCGAAATAACAATGCTAACACGTAATGTTCCACAGGAACAAACATGCAAATAAAAAAGTTTTTTAAGTCCTTAATTTTTAGAAAAAAGTCAGTGGAGATCTTAAGTAGCGTATTCCATATAATTGATGTTTTTTAAAGGTATGTGTATTTAAATCATGCTATTTTCTATTCTTTTAATTGTTACCAAACTTTTATTCAATAATTTGTAGGAGACTTAAAATTTAATGAATTAGTAATATTATTTGCGATTATATGACAGTTCAATAGAAAGAATTGGAAAGAAATAGGATAATTATACCTTAATCTGTTGTAAATATTTTTGCACCATGACCTAACCTGCCTTCGCTGAAGACGAATATTTGTAGTAACCTGTAGTAAGTAATTACTTCCGTTTCGGTACTCTCCCCGATGTTGTTCCGAACATCATAATAACTTTTCCGCGTAGACAGTCTTTGAGTAATGCACAAATAATCCCTTGATGGTGTGTAAACTCACGCTTAAGTAGGTTAGAATGAAAAGGCAGTATAATTAAATTTTAAAAAAGGTAAATAAATTGCCAACATAACATTTTCCGCATGAGATATGTTCCCATCATTTTTCAGAAATAAAGTGTAACGGTAGGGCTTTATTGAAGTGCGTGTGAAATTACGAAAACTCCGAGAGGGTGTAAGCTGCAAAATATATTATATTTTTCACAATACACTGCGAAACAGTTTCATCAAATGTACTAAAACTGTTTTACTCTGAGCTTATCAATGTCATCAAAATGATTTCCTTTCAAGATTATCCTTTAGTCTCGGGAACAAAGTCAATTTATTACATGTATGAGGAATGACTGCTTTTTGCAATGTTACCAATATTCTGAATTGATTCGTTGCGAGATGTTTATTGAACGAGCGTGGTGTGATACCTGTAGTTGAAATAATAAACGGAATAACATACACTTGTTTTTGTTACCATTTTTTTTATTTCACTGCTAGTTCTCGATATTTTTCTTTCTTTTCTGAGTATTTTTCAATTATATTTTGGTCAGATGGTACTGCTGTATCAATTATTAAGGTGATATATTTTACCCTGTAATGTTATCCGGTCAGTTTTGTTAGTCAATATAATTTATAATATTTATTCTCTCATATTGTTTGTGGTGTGTATGCATAATATGGACCTGTGTTTATGCAGGTGATATTATCTTGCCTATCTGTATATGCAACACGTCTGCTGTTTCGGCAAATAAATGGCATTTTCTGTCGGATCGTTCTGTAGGAATTTGTTTTAGATCTTTATCTATCTGTTCATAATTAACATTATTTGACATTATTATATATGTTTGTCGTGAAGTGGTTTGGATGATCAATTTATTTTCTTCTGTTCTAGTGAACTGAAGACGATATACTGTTTTTGCGTCTACCATTTTTTTCTATTCGTAGTATAGCCCAATGTAATGGGCGCTCTTTATTATGGAAATAGGATCTTAAGGATTTTATCTGTTTGATCCAAAGTTCTTGTAGATCCATCATTCCTCTTCCTCTTCCTTTTCTGCAATGTTATTTATTCTTTACATGGGTTTGGATGTGGTTTTCCTATTTCTCGTTAATTGTGTTCTGGTTAATATGTTAATATTTTCTATATCTGTTTTATTACACCAAAAGTGTATGTAATGATTGGAACGGCGAAGGAGTTAATGGCTTTAAACAGGTTTTTCGAGTTTAGTTTTGACTTAAATAGTAGACAGAATTTCTTTTTTGTGTAATTCTGCTCAAGATCTCGTTTTGTAGTGGCATGATTCAACTTTCCGTTTTGATTAAATCCTAAATAAATATTTGAATAATTCATGTTCTTCGATTTGAGACTTCCTTGGTTTGTTCATATATGTTGTTGACTTATTATTATTATTATTTGCCTATGTATTTATTTATTTATTTATATATTTATATAACGGTTACAAAATTAACAAACTGGGACACCTCGTACATTTTATTAATTTAGTCGGGAGTTTGCTACTCGGCGCAAAGGCAGAGATAACACGTATAAAGTGAAGCTATGCTGATGCATACGATAAGACACTTTACGATAGGATAACTCTATATACCCTTCAGAAAAGTTTCTTCTCCATAACTATCATATACTATTCTAGGGACCCTACTTATCCTGCATACCAAATATCGAATTGATATAAGGCTTCGATATCCTTGGGTATAAATTTCATTGAACGTGTAATCTTAATAGAAACGTAATATAGTCTATATCAAAGTCTTTGGTAACACTTTTTTGGATATATATTGTTATAAATATATAAAATTTCTTTCTGACCATATAATTTCTTGAGTAATTATTAATTTACTGGAGAACAGGTAACCAATAAATAATTTATTGTAAAACAAATACGATCGTTTCGATAAAAAAAATCTTCAGATAAAAATGATAATAACAATCGATTATAGTATTTTTCTTTATGTAAAAATTAAAATCTAAAAATACACTACCCTCTGAGGTCAGATGTAATGTAGTAAATGTATGAAATTTTTGTTTTCCTGTTATATCTTCTCTATATGCGTCTTCAAATGTTTGTTTCTGTATTTTCCGACTTTATATTACGTTTCATCAGTTTTTACCCAAAAGTTTGTGTGATGCAAAATTTTTAGTAGCCTCTCTCTCTTCCAATTTCAAAATCAACTAACTTTCTGTTTTCCGGTCTGTTTCCTAGTGACCGCACTTGCGAAAGTATGTTTTAAATTTTCACTGCACTCTTATTATAATGCTATTGACAATAATTTTTTAGAATCAATAAAAAAATCAAATTAATTTTTGTTATAACTAGTTACTACAGTGTTAGATTTTCTTAATATTCTCTTTAATTCTCTCTTCACTTTAAATTTTGATTTAATGTGTTGATTTTTAATTTATTGTCAAAGTCCTTCCCCTTTCAATTGAACAACTATAGTCAACTTACAATGACATTGTACTTTGACAGCTGTCACTGTTAGAATCTGTTGTACCTAGAATATACCGAATATACAGGGTGAGTCAGTTTTTTGTAGTAGGATTTTAACAGTTGATAGAGAATCATTTTTTAATAAGTAAAGTTCCTATAAATGTAGGTCTTAGAACGCTTCTGTGAGATATAGGGTGTTGAAAACAAACTTCTTTTAAGAATTTTTCTTAATATCTCTAAAAGACCAACATATATTGCCACCAAATGCAGGAATTTATTTTATCTTTGCGACCACTGCAAACTTAAATGCATTGTTACCGATAAAGTTGATGTTCCGAAAATCAGTTCCAGCCTTAGCACAATTAATGAAAGTATTGTTCAAATGAACTCGTCCATTGAAAAATCTATGCATAATTTAATTACTGAATTCAAAACGTCGATTCAAAATTCTATTGATTCGAATGCGGCCGCTTTAAATGCTGAAATACAAGTCTTAAAATCTGAGCTTGAGGGCTCGCTGTTAAATGGTCCAGGAACATCTCACATTAGCAAATCCAAAGCTACATACTCATCTGTTGTGGAAAACAGGGCTAGTGTTATTATTAGACCGAAAACTAAACAGAATGTAAGTGAAACCAAATGCGACATATTAAAATCCATTAATCCTATTGATTCCAATATTAACCTTGCGAATGTAAAAAATGCTAGGGATGGTGGCATAATTATTAGTTGCTCTAATTCCAATGAATGTAATAAGTTTAAGGATTTAGCAAATAATACGTTATCTAATAAGTACGATGTTAAAGAAGTTGCGTCACTGCATCCAAGAATTAAAATTGTTGGAATTTCAGAAAAACTCGATAATAACATATTAACAAGTTCAAAAATCAAAACAAAAGTTTATTTAATGGCGCTAGTGAATTTAATCTTCTGAATGTTATTCCACTAAAGAAAAATAAATGTTTGTATCAAGCTTTTTATCAAGTCGATCGAAGTACTTATGGGAAAATTATGAATGAAGGTAAGCTATTTGTAGGATATGATTATTGTACCGTTTTTGATGCTATTGAACTCCGTCGTTGTTTTAAATGCAACGATTTTCATCATTTTGCTGCTAAGTGTAAATCAAAGGAATATATTTGTCCGCGCTGTGCTCAAAATCATCCCTTAAAAGAATGTAAGTCTGAGGTGCTCTGTTGTATTAACTGCTATAATTAAAAAAAAAAAAAGAAATACTCCAAGTATTCTAATATTCATATTCATCATGCAGTATGGGACACTCAATGTTATGCCGATAAACAAAATCTAGATATGTTTAAGTCCAGCATACTTGTCCCGCAATAGCAATCAATGAAATGCTCTACTTCAAAATCTATTAGTACAAGTCTTATTTGTTATTACCAAAATGTTCGCGGGTTACGTACTAAAACTCAAAAACTCTTTCTATCTACATTAGCAGCTACACACTATGACATGATCGCTTTTACTGAGTCATGGCTAAATAGTGACTTTACTAATTCTGAACTCTTTGACATACGCCTATACGATACCTTCCGTTGTGATCGTAAGTACGAGTCTATTACTGCAAATAGAGGTGGTGGTGTTATTCTTGCTGTGAATAGAGCTTTAAATCCAATTCTGATTGATCTCGATACCGTATGTGATATATTTCGGGAACTAGTCATGTTAGATATATTATGTGTAAAAATTAATTTTTTAGGCAACATTGTGCACGTCCTTGTTTTATATATCCCTCCTAGAACAATATGTGATACATACGATATTTTATTTGATGCCCTTGAATCACTTTATCACATTTTCGATTCTAATATTTTAATTTTAGGTGATTTTAATATTCCTGATACGTCAAACCTCCAATGCTCTGTTAATAAGTCATTAAATAATTTTATGCAATTTTTTAATTTAACTCAAAAGAATCAAATTTTAAATAAAAATTATAGAATTCTTGACTTAATTTGTAGTAACTTTGATGATTGTGTTGTTTCTAGAACTGATGATCCACTTTTGAATGAGGATGATCATCATCCTGCACTCATAGTCACATCTACACTTCCATCTACCAATGATAATGCGTTTCCGCTTGAAAATAAGCACATTTTAAATTACAAAAAGTGTAATTTTAATTTATTATATCAGGAAATTACTAATTCTGATTGGTCATATCTATCCAATTTTAATAGTGTAGATGATATGCTAAACGAATTTTATAATGTACTGAATTTATTGTTACACAAATACGTACCTATAAAAAAGGAATCTTATGGACATTATCCGGTTTGGTTTAGTGGCAAAATTATTAATAAAATTAAATTAAAAAATAAACTTTGGCGTAAATATAAATCCACAAATAACATTGATGATTACAGCAGATTTAGAGAATTAAGAACTGAAGTTAAATATTGCATTGGTTTAGCATTTAAAAATTATCAAAATTCAATAGTTAATGATCTATCCTCTAATCCTAAAAGATTTTGGTCCTATATTAATTCAAGATCTAATTCTACCTCTATTCCATCTTGTATGAATTATAATAGTATCCAGTTAAATAATCCTTCTGATATTGTCAATGCTTTTGCCAATTATTTTTCGGATTCTTTTTTACCTAGTCACAATGTTAATAGTTGTTCGCCCACATTGCCCTCTGTTGGCTCTAAT
>NW_019416312.1:1059405-1060347 GCF_000390285.2 Anoplophora glabripennis
CCTATATCTCACAAACGAAGCGTTTTAAGACCTATGTTTATAGGAACTTTTCTTATTAAAAAATGATTCTCTATCAACTGTTATTATTCATTCAATCGTTTTTGTTGATTTTCAGTGCACATCATATTTTTCTTATTAATTCACAAATGTACCAGGTACCAATATCGTTGGAACAGTTTCTTTCCAAATGAATTTAACCAAAAACCGTTAATTTTAGAAAAAATTGAAAGAGATCTGTTTTGTTCAGAATTGATTAAAAAATTTATAGAAAAAGAAATGATGTTATGTATTTTCCAGAAAAATTCACGGGCGTACGAATTATTTTTTTAAAGGGGGCAGTAACCCACCTCAGGCACGTCACTGGTGGGTGAAATGGATAACAGATATCTTTATTTTATTCACCATAACTAATGTGTTATTAATACCAAATTTCATTTCAATATATGTCGGTCTTTTAGAGATATTAAGAAAAATTCTTAAAAAAAGTTTGTTTTCAACACCCTATATCTCACAAACGAAGCGTTCTAAGATCTACGTTTAGAAGAACTTTTCTTATTAAAAAATGAATCTCTATCAACTGTTAAAATCTTACCACAAAAAACTGACTCACTCTGTATACTATACATATATTATTATTGTAATGAGACTGCTTGCGAATTATAAGGCAGGCGCGGATTATAAATTTTCTAGTTTCTAGGTTAGTTTTCTACTTCATGCTATGAGTTTGTACCGTGGTATGACATTATGTAAACAAACGCTAAATTAGTAGTATTTTTTCTGCTATTTTTACTTTAAAAACTTAGGTTTCAAGATATTAGAAGATCCATCAGAACCGAGCTTGTTCAAATAAGAATATAATACATACTTAAACTTTGTAGATTTAGGAAAAAATCAGATGTAGGAATTAACATTTATTTTTTCATGCATTATTATATACAGTCA
>NW_019416313.1:0-80770 GCF_000390285.2 Anoplophora glabripennis
ACAAAGATGCCGACGGCCTCTATGCTTAAGCCGGGGATTAGGTCGGTGATTAAAAGGAAAGAAAGGGATTCTTTCCAGGTAGCCTTAATAAAGACAGGTAGATCTTGCTAGTTGCAATGCACTTCACCTCACAAACAAACACGTGCGCTCAGCTCGGCTGTTCGCTCTGAATTGTCTACTAATCCGACTTTCTTCTACTGATTCCTCATACTTATTCAATACTAACAACCTTTTTTTTATAATCAAATATTTTCCCAATTTTGTAATAACCATTCCAACCATTGCCTTTACCGCTTTGTCTTTTAAATAAATATTTAATTTAAATTTTACTTTTCTTTCGTTAATCTGATTTCATCTCAATAAATATAAACAAAGGTGTCAAATTACAAAACACGGTGTCAAATTACAAAACACGGTGTCAAATTTCAAAACAAAGGTGTCAAATTACAAAACACGGTGTCAAATTACAAAACACGGTGTCAAATTTCATAACAAAGGTGTCAAATTACAAAACACGGTATCAAATTTCAAAACAAAGGTGTCAAATTACAAATTGTGGTGTCAAATTACACAGCATGGTGTCAAATTACAAAACACGGTGTCAAATTACAAATCGTGGTGTCAAATTACTCAGCAGGAAATGGGGTCAAATTACAAAGCACGGTGTCAAATTACATTTTTTGCTAACTCAGCAGGAAATGGTGTCAGATTACAATTCTCAAAGAATAACTATGTAACAATATTTTAGCTGACATCAGAGTTAAGTGACCTGTACAGTTCAACGGAATTCGCCAGATGTTCGTATTACTGTGTAAGTTGCAACAATTTGATATATAGTCAATTTTTATATTCGCATTATGTGCTCATCTTATCTGAAGAGGCCCGTCTGGAGCTGCAAGAGATGTGCGAAGAAAGTGGTCCCGCAATCGATGCCGCCATAAATGAAGCGTAAGTTTTTTTCTAATGTTTTTCAACGTTTTTTTTTTAAACCATTTTTTCGTTTTTTTTCTTATAGAATATCCGATGAACATCTCGACTTGGCCATCGACACCATTATACATATGGAGGCTTCGGTGCCAAACTGCTCATCAAAGGCGGCAGCTAAGAGAAAAATTGTGACACAAATACAGGATGATTTTCAAAATTCGCCGGCATGTGACGAAGCTATAGCACTTCCTTCCAGGTAAATATTCAAAAAATAAATTTAAAAAATATCTGAAAACATCCTGGAGAAATATATAAATTGTTATGTTAATGTTTGATGCAGAGGCAAAAATATGCATCTGGCAAGGAAGAATATGAGGCCTTCTTCGTCCGTCCGTCGCTCTCCACCTCTTCATCCACCACCTCGGACGATTCCGAGGATTGGTTAGAAATTATAAATGAAGAGTTGCAGCGGAGGGCGGAATTCCGTCAGCGAGTGGACGGAAAAATGAATAATAAAGAAGAAAATTAAAAGCACCGAAGACCTCATATCCCGCATCAAGGGGGAAAAAAGTCACTGAGGGTTAACAGAGAGACCCTCAGGGAACAGATCCGGCTCCTTGATGCGCAGGAGCTCTTCGTCGACAGGAAGGAGCGGTCTGCCAACGAGACAAAGAGAAAATTTGAGGTCATCGCTGCAAAATTTAGTGAAATTAATAATTAAATATAAAAATATTTTATTATTATTAATTTTATTAAATTACAGCTGCTTTTTTATATATTAATTATATATTTATATATCTTGTAGTGTAAAAAATATATCTTATATTTGTAGTGTTGTAGTTTAAAAAAATATATCTAAATATAGTATTATTATTTATTCATTTGTTTTCTTTACCAATTGAAACCTAAATATCTATGAAATAATAAAACATTCTTTTTGTGATTACCTATACTCGGCGGTCGAAATTATAAAGAGTGACTAATACATAATATAAAAACACTATTACCATAATGCGTATAAAATATAAAATGATTTCTATACGGTTCAATATTATTTATCTTTGTGCCACTCGCCATGCACATCGGTAGAATCTATAATCGTGTATAGACTGAGTTACATTGAACGTCGATCTATATTTTATCTCTGTCTTTTGCACTTGGTAGGGAATAGGGANCTTTACCAATTGAAACCTAAATATCTATGAAATAATAAAACATTCTTTTTGTGATTACCTAGTTTTTGACTACAAGTAAAATAAAAAATATTTTTATTACAAATATATTTTCTTGTGAACATTAAAATAAAAATATGATGTAATGAACCTGTTTTATTTTTGATTTTTATTATGTCTGAATTTAAAAATATTTCTTTTTATTTCGGATTATTTTACCCCGGTGGCGAGAATTATTGATTTTTATACATATATATCAAATATCCGCTTGCGGGTACGACCGGCCGATACCCCACTCTAACAAGCAGTTAGTCACGTGGTGGTCCCACCACGACTGGTGTCAATCCAGTAGGGATTTGGGCAACAAAAGCCTTCGACATTCCCCGAAACCGGCAGTTCACATCCAGAACTCAATACCGATCAGACGTCCACCGCCAGCAAGAACTCTCCACCAAAGCCAGCCAGGATTAGCCAGTGAACCCAGTAAGAATTATTTTCCTTTATTATTATCCGTTCCAACCGGGTACAAGTCCGAAAAGATTTGTACGATTTAAGTGTGGAATTACTGTGGGCCCGAGAAGAATATTCTTGGTAACCCACACACAAATTCCACCGTCCGTCTCGACCCACACGACAGTGCAATCGTTGGATTCGGCGTGTTAAACCCAATCCTGACGAAGCCGTCGTGTTTACTACAGCGTTGCTTGGTGTCCCGCACCTTGATGTACGCTGGGTAATAGGGGATATGTGAACCAAGACCTAGAGGTTCGGCGTGCCCACCCAATCTCCGGGTCGTTCCATATAGTATCCGTACGCTTCTCCCTGGTCGGCGTGTATACCCATCAGACCGAGAAGCGTTGTATACAGAGAGTCCGACAACATCGGCCACCAGGACGTATAAAGCTTAAAGGCTAGTACGAATCGTAAGGCGAGATACTTCGGATCCCGTTTCACCATCCTTTCTTTCCGCCTTGCACCGCTTGGGCTTTCTTCGCTGGTTATTGCNTCTGGTTCCCTTTAACAAAAATAATTCCAGCTGTCTTGGTTGCTCCCTCAAGGATTTTAGGGAAATCTTCGAGAGATACATAACCATCATCCCATGGAATACCATGGTGAAAATTCATGACCCAATTCGCCTCCTTTTGTAGCTCTGTTGATAGCTGATGAAAGGGAAAAGGTGGCTTAAATATATAATGGTAAGAAATTTTACCATTATAAATCCCCAGTTCCTTCACAGCCCACCTGATTTCTCCTTTCTTGTTACTAATCTTGAAGGACTGAATATCAACCACGCAGTCAGAAGTCATTTTTCTAAGGATGTTTAATGAATATTTCAATTCAGATACTAATATCTGCAATATGGTTATAAACGATAGGACAGTGCTTATATACTTTCCAAATGATCTCAAGTCAGCGGTTCTAACGATTACGGTGGGGAGTAACGAATCCATGAAACATTATACATTATTGTATAGGCCTTAATGGAACACTTTACATAACTTCATATGATTTTCGCTCATCATAAATAAATAAATAGAAAATAGGATAAAAAAAATTGTTCCCTTGACTTAAGAGACGATTCCAAAAAATTTCAGTTATTCACTCAGAAAAAGTGAAAATATGAAAATGTGGATTTTTATGTTTTCGAGGGTGCTCTTTCAGAATTCGTGTTGAGAAAAGACCTAACTCGAAAAAAATATGATTTTTGGAAAAATTTTAGATTTTGAAATTTTTTTTTGGATTTTTTTAAACATGAAATGAAAGTACCTAGAATATAGTATAGAGTTCGATAGATTAGAAAAATTTGACCTATGCTATTTTCTGAAAATCGCAATAGGTAGTATGTCAAGGTCACATATTTTCTTGCTTAATATACAAAAATTCAACATGATTTGACATTCCCTAATCGACCCTGTATTAAATTATTCAAAAAATAAACCTTTAACAAAGATCCTATACACATCTGAAATTAAACCATTTTTGAAAAAATTTCTGAAATCTAAAAATGAAACCAATCGTTGAATTTTTTTCAAATGCTAGCAAGTCATAGTAGGGGATGAGTAGAGAAAAAATTTCATATAAACTTTATCGTCAAGCGTCGCGTACGAGGGTTAGGGGTAAAAAACGAAATATTTCTTAAACAGTTTTTTCGTTATAACTTGACTACTAAAAGGGATAGAAAGTTGATTTTTTTTGTTATAAAGAGGAAAGAGAAAGCTTTCTAATAATGGTATAAAATTTGATTTCGCAACTAGTAAGATAATCGGGGGCGGGGGTAGCTCAAAATTTTACATAAGGATGAGAGGTCGCAATCTTACTTTTCGAATTCTGGGACATATATAATTTCCAAAAATGCAATAAAAAAAATAAGCGACAAAAAAAAATTATATATGTATATACAGGGTGTCTCATAATTAGCTGTCAACCCTGAACAGGCCTATTCTATGATCAAAACTAAGTAAAAAAGTTCATATGAACATGGGTCCGGAAATGCTTCCTAAGGGCACAGGGACCCATTGAAGAGGGAGGAATGGAAATCATTTTTTTGCAATATCTCCCAATCGCGTTGTGATAAATGAATGAAATTTGGTATACACAGCTAAATTTTGATGAGCAATTTGATGGACTAATCCATTTATTTCCACAAGGTCCATTGAGGTGGGTACGGGGGAGCCCTTGGTACTTTGCGTGTGTAACTTTTTCATCTTTGACTTTTTAACAAATTGGACAGCAAATTCCGTTTTCCCGAACTGTTTTACGTTAAAAAGGTACTCTTGTTTCAAATCGTTATCTTTAACGGTTTCTGAGAAAATCGCTCTTGAATTAATCCCACTTTGGTCAATTTCATAGTAATTTAAACAAAAAATAATAATAACAATTTTCCTTTCCTCTCTTTTCCATTTAATGGATTAATTTTTATTTAATTTAATTTTTTATTATTTTTTTTTTATTAAAATTAGATTAATTTTAACAAAACAATTTTTTTTTTCAAAATCCTCCGGCATCTCACGAAGCTCCAGCACTTCCTTCCAGGTAAATATTCAAAAAATAAATTAAAAAAAAATCTGAAACCATCCTGGTGAAATATATAAATTATTATGTGTTAATTTTTGTTGCAGAGGCAAAAATATGCATCTGGCAAGGAAGAATATGAGGTCATCTTCGTCCGTCCGGTCCCTCTCACCAACGCTGTCCACCTCTTCATCCACCACCTCGGACGATTCCGAGGATTGGTTAGAAATCATAAATGAAGAGCTGCAGCGGAGGGCGGAATTCCGTCAGAGAGTGGACGGCAAAATGAATAAAAATTAAAAGCACCGAAGACCTCATATCCCGCATCAAGGGGGGAAAAAATCGCTGAGGGTTCACAGAGAGACCCTCAGGGAGCAGATTCGGCTCCTTGATGCGCAGGAGCTCTCCCTCGACAGGAAGGAGCGGTCTGCCAACGAGGCAAAGAAAGAATATGAGGTCATCTTCGTCCGTCCGGTCGCTCTCACCAACGCTCTCCACCTCTTCATCCACCACCTCGGACGATTCCGAGGATTGGTTAGAAATCATAAATGAAGAGCTGCAGCGGAGGGCGGAATTCCGTCAGAGAGTGGACGGCAAAATGAATAAAAATTAAAAGCACCGAAGACCTCATATCCCGCATCAAGGGGGGAAAAAATCGCTGAGGGTTCACAGAGAGACCCTCAGGGAACAGATTCGGCTCCTTGATGCGCAGGAGCTCTCCCTCGACAGTAAGGAGCGGTCTGCCAACGAGGCAAAGAAAGAATATGAGGTCATCGCTGCAAAATTTAGTGAAATTAATAATTAAATATAAAAATATTTTATTATTATTAATTTTATTAAATTGCAGATGCTTTTAATCTTCTTTTTTATATATTTATGTATTGTAATAAATTTTATATTTGTAGTGTAGTTTAAAAAAATATATTTAAATATAGTATTATTATTTATTCATTTGTTTTCTTTACCTATTGAAACCTAAAATATATATGAAATAATAAAACATTCTTTTTGTGATTACCTAGTTTTTGACAAGTAAAATAAAAAATATTTTTATTACAAATATATTTTCTTGTGAACATTAAAATAAAAATATATGCTACATATTAATTAAATAAACCATATTAAAAGAAGTAGTGTTTTTTTATCATATAAAATATTATTAATTAATACAATTGATTATAGTTTACATTTCAAATATTAAAAATTAAATTAAAAACAAATATTACCTAAATAACGTTGTTAGAATATTTATGGTGTTTTTTGTTGTAGTGTTTTATGTTTTTTAAATTCTAAACGCAATACACCAGTCATGTGTAAGGTGGTTGAATTCCTGGCTAAGAAATAAACAAATTTCAGTCGATTTCAGGTACTGAAATCTTGAAAGCTAAAACGTGTAGAACAAAAATAAGCACCGAAATAAAATCTTTGATGTATATTCATTACTATTTAAGTTTTGCTTATATAAAATAATTATTTTAAAAACATGTTTGTAAAACATGTGTTTTCAGCTATCCTAACCCTACATTTTAACAAATTTTTCACATATTTACAAATAAAAATAAACAATTTTATATGTATGATTATGAAAGTATATGTTATAAGATTACTTACATGTGGATGTGTATTTACAAAAAATAGATATTTTCATAGATTTCAGTACCTAAAACCTTGTTGGTTTGATCAACTTTTATATCTGTTTTCATGTTTTATTGCAGACATCTTTGCACATATCATCCATGTTATTAGATAAACTTTGGACTATTCAGTTACTAAATGTTCAAAATTATTTGTCTTCAGATTCAGTGTATATACAAGGCTCGATAAAAATTGTTTACAAATTTCAGAAGAAAAACTATGACAAAACATTCACTGCATAATTTACTTGGAACAGAAAATATAGTATATAAGGATTTATTTTATAGTATATGTACGGGGTAGAATAAACAACATTCAATACAAATATTTTTATTTCCTAACTATTGCAAAACATTCACATGGAATATAAGACATTGTAGACAAAAGTTTATTTCAAATACATAACATTATCAAATATTAATAATCATTTAATTAATCCATTTTCATGCATCATCTTGGATAAATATAATGTTCGTTGTTGTACCAATTTTTCCTTTACTAACCACATATACAGGTAGACTTCTTAATGCATCGTTAAAGTTTTCAATACCTTCCTTTTCAAAATGTATGTAAAATCTTCTTGGTAAGTAGCAGATAAAATTTTCAGTTTCGGCCACAATACCGTCACCAAATTTGGTTTTACTAAACCTCAGCTTCACTATTTTATACTTTATATGTAAATCTTTAATATTCTTCAGTTCTTTATATGAAGTTGCCTTGTACAACTTTTACAGATCCATGTTGAATGTAAAAGAATGTTATAACTGAGTTCAAATAAGTCTCACATATGTATATATACCTTACCCGACCATATTTCTCCAGTACCTCCTCTATCTTATTTGCCCTCCTACTTTTTATAGTGGAAGGGCTAGGCTATCAGGATATATATATGTTACAGTATGAACAAAATAATATAATTTGTTTACTTAGAGAAGGCTGATAGGGTTTGGTAGATATTAATTTTGCAGAGAGGCGGGAGACTAATACCCTATCTCTATACTGTAACGCGAATTAGAGTATTTAAAGTGCAACGCAGCCCTTCGTCCCCTGAACAACTGAATCACACTAGCTAGTCAGTGGGATAGTGGGGTGGGTAAGAGGAGATGAGGTTGATGCTCTACCTGAATTCAAACTACTTTGAGACACCTAATTCTACTCTAGTAACGGAATTTACTTGCCAATCACAGATTGTGCTCTTTAAAAGAATATATGCAGGTGTAACACAATGTATCAGTACATATACAATATTATGTCATTTGATCTGCAGAAAGTGATCACTTGCACTTACATATGAGATTGCATAGTCTAAATACAAAAAAAACTTGATTTCTCAGGTTTACTAAAATTGAGCCCAATCTGGGTGAACTTATACTTATACTCGGCAATAAATCAATAAATACTATTAAATAATAAACCAACGGTGAATAAAACCGTAAATACTATGATTATCAGTAATTAATACTCCATTTTCAACATGGAACACATAAATGACAAAATCTCGGGGTACTTAGCTGTACTCGACAGCCAGTCAAGTCTCCAGTCGGTCTCTACGGCCCTTTATACCAAGGTCTTCGAAATGGGGTGGTCGATAGACAGAGGCACGAAAATTCAGGTCCGGTACAAAAATCCAGTCCGTACCAACAAGGACGGTCCCATATAAGATGAGGTCCGCTACGAAATGGGGGTCCCGTACAAAATTCAATGGAGGTCCTGTACAAAATGCAATGAGGGTCCCGCACAAAATGCAATAGGGGTCCCGTACAAAATTCAAACAATGAAAATTACTTACGTGGTTGGAGGTACGGCAGAAAGTGGCTTAGTACAACAGTCCCACGCCCGGGTGACGTCGTATGAACATGATCCAACCAAAAGGCCGCTATATTTTCAATATCAACCCGCAACCAAACCAAACTCCAACATATTGAAAATAACTATCCACTGGACAGTCACCGGCAAAGCAGTTTTAATCCTTAGAAATCTCCAAGAGGCACTATATTCTGCTTTCCAGGCAATCCCAACGGCGTGGTCACTGAGGCACAAGAAACAATGCCCAACGCCCTTTTCCGGACCAAAATTCTAGAACAAATTCCTGCCAACCTTACCCATTTCTAACAACATAGCCCCAAATTTTGCTACCTTCTCGTTTCGCTGAGGGTTGATGTACTTACCCTGATCTTAAAGGAAAAACAAAGGGTCCAAGTTGGAAGTGCAAAACCCTAAGCTAGCCTTCAGCCGGAGCTGGTCGTGCGGTCATTCTTTAAGAGGACCATTTAGTTTAAGGGCGCCAGTAACCATTTACCCTAGGGTTCTAAGCTACTCAATATTCGGTTACTAAATATTGAGTTCAAAGATAATGTTGACCCAAAATAGCTTATTTAGCAACTAGTAGCAACACCTAATTCGGTTATATTTTAATATGCTCAATTTACTAAATTAATAGAACGAAATAGTTCAGTTACTAATATTTATTAACGTTATTACTTCAGAATCACAACTAAAGTGTCTAAGTCGACGATACCTATTAAATAAATGAATATAAATAAATGAGAATAAATCTCAATTGGGAGACCGCTCGTGATCACGATAGGTGGACAATTGTTATATCTATCATTAATCCTTATCTAATTCTCTATAAACAAATTGAATAAACGATATTAGTAAGAAAAAAATATATATAAATATCTAATAGTAACCGGACTACATAATATAACTGATTGGACAGAAAAGAAAATAACTAAGCAATAAAAGAAGAAAAGGAAAAGTTTAATATTAATCGGGTACACAACCATAAGCTATTTACTGATCATTTGTATGAATATGTAGGTAACTCTGAAAGTTTTAGTAATTGTTTACAAATTAAAAATGATAAGAAAATACATAGGTACAACTTTTGCTTACTGACAGCCGGTATTAGCTCATAGAATTATCTTATTTGGAATAACAAAAAAAGAAAAAGTAATAATAACTAAGAGATAAGTTTATGTATATGGTTTGCACCGTAGGTTTAAGACTAGTTGTAATTTAGTAATGTTCAGATAAAGTGCACAAAGATGGTTCTGAACATGCACATACCGTATATGGGTATTTTATATTATTACACAAAATTATTAAAGAAAGGAAAAAAATATATATACATATATAGATCAGCTGTTAATTGGTGCAATTAATAGGAGTCAGATATAAATCTACCTCTACTTGCTTGCCTCGGTGCAAGAAACCAAAGGAATAAATTTAAAAATAAAGAAATAAGTTTTGCTTATCTGGAGACCCTGTAGTTGCAGATGCACCGGCCCAATGAGCACGCCCAGTAGAAGACTCCGCCAAGATCTACGAGTAGCTTGTACCCCGATGACACAATATAGATCCTTGTAGCAGTGATGTAAGACCAGCTGAGAGGCTGCCTCAAAGGTTGAATGTCAAGGGATGGAAGGTTGTCTCTCTACTGATAATAAGGGATGTCAGCCCGTGGTAAAAAGCCCTATAAAACACGATACACCAGAAGGTAAATGACGAATAATGGAAAAAAATAGAGTAATTACTTACAGAGATGGAGAGTGGCTTATTTAGTATCCCAGTAATCATATAAGGGAAATTAAATATTACGGCCTGATTTTGCAATCGCCAAGGTGCACTAAGATCCAGCCAATGCTGCAATTGTATTCCACCTGAACGTTCCAAGATACGTACTATCCAAAATGCATCAAAGGAACACAATTTTCACTCAATTTCCTGACACAAAATCCCCTTTTTGGGTAACACAAAAGTTAAGAAATAGCAGAAAATTTTCCACACTCGTACCTTAGCGATAGCCGTACGCAAACGTAAAAACCTATCTCCCCAATCCAAAAACTGCCGTTACCTTTTTTGCGAGTCTCAATATTAAACGGCTTAGATTTGTAGCCAGAAAAGAAAGGTAATGAATGTTGCCTATGGTTTAGGTCCATAAACATTATTAAACAGAATATATACCAGCTGTCCTTAAGTTTTAATTAAAATCCTCCACAAATTTAATTGAACCGTTACAAATCCCCTCCCACTTTAAAGAAAAAGATTTCCAAAATCTTTTTCGGTAACGTTGACATTTAGCAACTAACAAAAATTGGGAAGCAGATACAGAAGGAAGAAAAAAAAAGGGAGACCCCTCATTATTCATTAGGTGGATGAGCTTTTAAGTCTTTTACATGCCACACTCCACAATACTTATTGTTGTCATCTTTTAATTCGTATGTCCAGGGAGATAAACGCCTAGCAATACTAAATGGACCAATATACTTGGGAGCTAGTTTCGCAGAAAAAAATTTTGAAGCGTCCGATAGAACGAAATTTCGCCGCCAGACGAGTTGATTCGGTAAAAATTGCGTATCACGTCGTCGTAAATCGTAATTATGCTTACTTCGCTGATAAGCATTGTTCAATTTAGACTTAATGTCAGTATAGATACGGGCGAAACCGTGAGAACGTTCGTCATTGATACTGGTTCTGTCAAACTGGATCGCAGCATCGGGATGTGCATCATTTCCACGAAGTGATATTTCTCTCCCGAAAACTACAAAATTAGGCGTGAAAGTGGTTACTTCATGTTTCGCACACCGGATTGCACATCCAACCCTGGCAAGGTTTTTATCCCATATACGATGATTTTCAGAAATATACGAAGCCAACATAGTTTTGATGACTTTGTTTATCCGCTCACATGGATTCGCTTGCGGATGATAATAGGCAGTGTACCTTATATTTACTCCATACGATTTCATTAAACTCCCAAACTCCTTAGAACGAAATTGTACGCCATTATCTACAATAATAGAGTCGGGACAACCGTACACTAAAAATACTTGCTCTTCAATCAATGAACAAATTTTCGATGCCGTAGCGGCACGTAGCGGTAACAGTATCGGAAACTTGCTGAAGCAATCAGCTACTACGAAAATATAGGAATTACCAGAAGTACTTCTAGGAAGAGGACCAATAATATCAGCACATAATAATTCAAACGGACGAGAAATTGATGTTGAGGAACTCAGCATTAACCCTGAAGGAGGTTTTTGTTCGGGTTTTGTGGCCAAACAAGTTCTACAATGTTTAATAAAGGCTGAAACGTCCGATCTCATTTTTGGCCAATAATATGATTCGGATAGTTTGTGGAAGGTCTTGAAAACACCAGCATGACATAGGGAAGAGTGAATCTCACTGATTAGAGGTTTTCGTTTTTCTCGAGGCACAACTTCTCGCCAAAAATCTTTAGCAGTCGCTAATTCAATATAGCGAGGTTTCACATGCTTGTAAAGCTTTAAACCCTGTTCTCTAAAAGTGGGAAATTTACGAGGGTTTTTAGTTACCTTACCAAGAAGTGTTGTATACCATTTATCTACTTTCAAGTCAGAGTGAGAAGAATTGTCGGTAGAAATGAGATCGACAACAGGTACAGCGCGCGATAAAGTGTCCGGCACGATATTATCTTTACCCTTACGGTGCACAATCGTATAGTCATAAGACTGAAGTCTGATAGCCCATCGCGCAAGACGACCAGTAGGGTTTTTTAGATTATTTAGCCAGACCAGACTGTAATGATCAGTTACAACCTTAAATGGGGAACCTTCAAGGTATGGCCTCAGCTTTTCAATCGACCACAAAACAGCTAAGCACTCACGCTCCGTAGTACTATAATTGCGTTCATTACGGTTCAGTGACCTTGAGATGTAACAGATAACTTTTTCACCCTCTGGATATTCCTGACTCAATACCGCGCCTATGCCAAATCCTGAAGCATCAGTTTGTACTATGAATGGTAGAGAAAAATTGGGACAACTTAACACCGGAGCCGAAATAAGATGATCTTTTATGGACTGAAATGCCTCCTCACAAGCTTGATCCCACACATATGGCTTATTCTTTCGAGTTAAATTTGACAAAGGAGCAATTAAGGTGGAAAAGTTTGGAACAAACCTTCTATACCAAGAAGCTAAACCAATTACTCGCCTTACTTCAGTTACATTGGTGGGGGTAGGAATATTCATAATGGCGCTAACCTTTTCGGGATCGACGTGAAGGCCATTACGGTCGACTATATATCCTAGATATCGAAGCTCTGGTCGACAAAACTGACATTTTTCCTTGGACACAGTAAGATTAGCGGTTTTTAAACGGGAAAATACTTCAGACAAAATTTTAAGGTGAGTATCAAAGGACTGCGTTACGACCACTATGTCGTCCAAATAGACGAAGACATACGGTTCTAAGTCAGCTCCTAATACTTGATCTATTAGCCGCTGCCATGTTGCAGGTGCGTTAGATAGACCCATCGGCAATCGACGAAACTGGAAGAGGCCACGCCCGGGGACTGTGAAGGCAGTTAAAGGTCGGGAGGACTCGCTTAATGGCACTTGAAAGTAAGCAGACTTGATATCAAGTGAGGAGAGGTAACAAGCATCTCGCAACTTGTCTAAGGTGGCTGAAACATAGGGTAATGGATATGCATCCCGTTGAGTAACATTATTTAATTTTCGATAATCTACAACGAACCGCCATGAACCATCTGTTTTCTTCACAAGGAGAATTGGAGAAGACCAAGGGCTCGAACTTGGTTCCACAATGCCATCCGCTAAGAGTTTGTCCAGTTCTTTAGAAATATGACCCTGCATAACCGGAGACACCGGATAATATCGCTGTTTAATAGGTTTAGATGAAGTGATAATCTCATGTTCTACAAGAGTGGTACAACCCAATACATCGCCCATGTTCTTAAATGCGTCAGCTACCAATTTATTCAATTTTCCAAGTTGTTCCGCAGTTAACTCCGTTTGAGAATGTAACGAGACAGAATTGGTAAGCACCGTAGCACAGGACGGATCTGACGAAAATTTCCAGCTACCATGACGTAAATCTGGCACGATTCCCATACGTTTCCAGAAGTCCGCGCCTAGAATTAATACCTGCGGTAATGTCGGTATAACCAAAACCCTTAAAGTGATTACCCTATCTTCTAAACAAAAAGGAACATTAACATAACCGGTACTGTAACAACTATTTCCGTTAGCGACCGTACACCTAACCTGATCTGTATGATTTAACTGAAGACCTAACCCTTCTAAAATTCGCCATCCTGGTTCACCTACGATACTATTAGATGCTCCACTATCTAATAAACCTTGTACTGAAACTCCTAAGATTTTAACAGAAAGATAAGGACGCTCATCTCCATCGGCATGTGCTAGAATGTAATCTAGAATAGCAGACTGCTTGGTTGGCAACGAAGAATAGCTTGAAGAGATCGTTAGGCGCGACTGGGAGATCATTCCACGATCATCTAATGACTCCCGCGGTCGTTTCCCGTACGCTTAGAGCACCTAGGACAAGATTTAACAGTATGGTTGGAATAACCACATTTAAAACAATACTTAGTTTTGGGCTTATCACATTGAACTGCTCGATGGCCTGGCAACTTGCAATTCCAACAATTTACATTATTTACAGATATGGGGTTACAGTTAACAGAAGCTGATGTTCTTGACGTACTCGGACCTGGCTCAGAGTAAATGTAAGCTAAGTCTGGTTCCATTACCTTCTTATGTCGTGGAGGGGGAACAAAAGACTATATGGACTCTTTTCTCTCTTCCATTTGCCTACCTAACTCGACTAGCTGATCGATAGAAACAACCTTAGTAAGTCCCAACTGGCTTTGATAGAAAGGGGCTATGTTTTTAAGAAGAATTTTGAGCTTACAACTAGAGGGAACGGAACAAGTAAGACGATTAAATAGGTTAACCATTGTTGCTATATAGAGGCCTATAGACTCATTAGGACCTTGGGTTCGATGTTTTATTTCTTCGAAAAGTCGATCATCGTAATCACTTGGAAGGAACTGTTTCCTTAGTTCATCGACTAGTTCATCCCATGATTGAATTCGACTCTTAACAGAATTGTACCAAATCTTAGCCTTTCCTGTAAAAAGATCACTAGCCGAAGCACATAACTGAGCCTTAGTAATATTCCTAGAAACTCGTAATTCAGTGGCACTCTCAAGGAAAGCATTAAGAGACATTGGTGGCCCATCATACTTAAGGTTCCACTTGTACACCGGAACAGATGTGGGTTTATTCATAGGAACAGGGACAGTTGGTACTTACAAGGAGAAGAACCACAACCGTTATCATTATCCGATAGGGAAGATTCATCTCCGGATCCGGAACTACTTCCTGCATTTTGTACTTCTAACAATAAACTCGATTGAGATAGTCTTTTAAATCTACGGGCTTTGTGGGTTAAAGTAGAATGAATATCAAGTATCGACACTAACAGCTGAGATCTCTGGCATAGTTCGGTTTCCGAAGAAGCCTTAGCACGATTAGCTCTTTCAAAACAATGAGCTAATTTGGACATTATTTTTAGAAATGGTGAACTAGAGTCATTATCATTAAAGTCTTTAACCAGATTCCCAATTTCGCTAACCTTATTAATAATATATATATAATCTTCTTCAAATTTAAATGGATATTTGGGATAAGTTAAAGTAGAACCCGATTTTTCAAGTCGTAAAATATTACGCAATGTTTTACGCATATCCGCAACAGTGGTTTTATCTTTTATCCCCCTAAACGCCAACTCATACATTAACTCCTCTTTCTCTAACCGATTAACTTCCATAATCATTCTTGGTCCCGCCATTTTATTTAAATATTACCAGCCTTAACTTCGAAATCAAGAAATAGTTAAGTTTTCTAGTTAATAAATAATGCTTATAAATTTAGGATAATTTAACCTAATTATGAATAACCTTACTACTATTATCAATATTAGTACCATACGACTGAAAAAAATTTAAAGTAATCAAAACTACAAAAAAAAAATAACAAAAAAAAATATGTTTTTTTCCTTTTGGGGGCCCCACGTTGGGCGCCAATTTGCTACCTTCTCGTTTCGCTGAGGGTTGATGTACTTACCCTGATCTTAAAAAAAAAGGGTCCAAGTTGGAAGTGCAAAACCCTAAGCTAGCCTTCAGCCGGAGCTGGTCGTGCGGTCAATCTTTAAGAGGACCGTTTAGTTTAAGGGCGCCAGTAACCATTTACCCTAGGGTTCTAAGCTACTCAATATTCGGTTACTAAATATTGAGTTCAAAGATAATATTGACCCAAAATAGCTTATTTAGCAACTAGTAGCAACACCTAATTCAGTTATATTTTAGTATGCTCAATTCACTAAATTAATAGAACGAAATAGTTCAATTACTAATATTTATTAACGTTATTACGTTCAAATCACAACTAAAGTATCTAAGTCGACGATACCAATAAAATAAATGAATATAAATAAATGAGAATAAATCTCAATTGGGAGACCGCTCGTGATCACGATAGGTGGACAATTGTTATATCTATCATTAATCCTTATCTAATTCTCTATAAACAAATTGAATAAACGATATTAGTAAGAAAAATATATATATAAATATCTAATAGTAACCGGACTACATAATATAACTGACTGGGAAGAAAAAAATAACTAAGCAATAAAAGAAGAAAAAGAAAAGTTTAACATTAATCGAGGACACAACCATAAGCTATTTACTGATCATTTGTATGAATATGTAGGTAACTCTGAAAGTTTTAGTAATTGTTTACAAATTAAAAATGATAAGAAAATACATAGGTACAACTTTTGCTTACTGACAGCCGGTATTAGCTCCTAGAATTATCTTATTTGGAATAACAAAAAAAGTAATAATAACTAACAGATAAGTTTACGCATATGGTTTGCACCGTAGGTTTAAGACTAGTTGTAATTTAGTAATGTTCAGAGAAAGTGCACAAAGAAGGTTCTGAACATGCACATACCGTATATAGGTATTTTATATTATTACACAAAATTATTAAAATAAGAAAAAAAACTATACGTATATATATATCAGCTGTTAATTGGTGCAATTATTAGGAGTCATATATAAACTGTCTCTACTTGCTTGCATCAGTGCAAGAAACTAAGAGAATAAATTTAAAAATAAAGTATTAAGTTTTGCTTATCTGGAGTCCCTGCAGTTGCAGATGCACCGGCACAATGAGCACGCCCAGTAGAAGACTCCGTCAAAATCTAGCTCGTACCCTGATGACACAATCTAGATCCTTGTAGCAGTGATGTAAGACCAGCTGAGAGGCTGCCTCAAATGTTGAAGGTCAAGGGATGGAAGTTTGTCTCTCTACTGATAATAAGGGATGTCAGCCTGTGGTAAAAAGCCCTATAAAACACGATACACCAGAAGGTAAATGACGAATAATGGAAAAAAATAGAGTAATTACTTACAGAGATGGAGAGTGGCTTATTTAGTATCCCAATAATCATATATAAGGGAAATTAGATATTACGGCCTGATTTTGCAATCGCCAAGGTGCACTAAGATCCAGCCAATGCTGCAATTGTATTCCACCAGAAGGTTCCAGGATACGTACTATCCAAAATGCATCAAAGGAACACAATTTTCACTCAATTTCCTGACACAAAATCCCCTTTTTGGGTAACACAAACGTTAAGAAACAGCAGAAAATTTTCCACACTCGCACCTTAGCGATAGCCCGTACGAAACGTAAAAACCTATCTCCCCAATCCAAAAACTGCCGTTACCTTTTTTGCGAGTCTCAATATTAAACGGCTTAGATTTGTAGCCAGAAAAGAAAGGTAATGAATGTTGCCTATGGTTTAGGTCCGTAAACATTATTAAACAGAATATATACCAGCTGTCCTTAAGTTTTAATTAAAATCCTTAATAAATTTAATTGAACCGTTACACGTGATATCTGACCTTAATTGACCCGTTTCTTTTGAGGTTAGAAAAGGAACCATCAATTCTGACCTCTAATTCATGTTCGGTGGGGTCTTTACTATATAAATGATCATTTGAATATAGTAAAAAAAATGTTTCTAGTTTTCCTAGCACTTTTTCGTGAATTTTTGCTATTTTTGATCTGTTTTTTGAGGTTAGGAAATTCCTGAGATGTGATAGCTCAATTCTGACACCGGATTCGTGATCAGGAGGCAAAAATACTACTAATAATATATGTCGCGTGAAAAGTACAGACTACTTTTTTTTGTGTGGCTGTTATTATTTTGAAAAAAGTTTATACACCATTTTTTAAATTTAAAGAGAGTATACCGCATATGCTGATGCGTTACACAAGGAATACTTTTAGTGAGACTATGGAAGCGATCAATTGGCGTTTTCAGCAGATTTTGACCTTTAACGTGTTAATTCGTTGGTATAGGGGCCATTTTGATTGCGCCATTTTGAAAACTTGTAAGGTGCACATAATATTAGGTAGTGCACTTGCTTACGAACGTTTCTAGTTAGATAGCATGAGCTTAACCGCAATTAAATGGCGTTATTAGCAGATCTTGACCCAAAATCGAGCTATTTCACTGATATAAGCGCCATTTTGAGGTCGCCATTTTAAAATTTGTGTAAGGAGCACGTAACATTTGGTAGAGCACTTCCGTATCAACGTTTTGTGTTGAATAACACTAGCTCATACACCGTTAAATGTGGATTGCAACAGGTTTAAACCAAAAATTTTGGTATTTCGTTGATATCGGCGCCATTTTGAAGTCGCCATTTTGAAAATTCAGAGGACACGCATGGAATTTGGTAACTCTCTACCAGACAAACATTTTTTATTGCATAGCTAAATTTTCGTCATCATCGCTCCTCTTTCAGTAGCACTTCTTTCAGGAGGTCGCCAAAATTCGTGGATAGTAGCCGCCATATTGCAACCGCCATCTTGAAAATTAAAAAGCGCCACACGGCTTTCGAAAGCTCTCATCTCAACGAATTTGTTTAAGCCGTCGTGCGATTTTTTTGACCGATTCAATTTTTGTACTAGCGGGTGGCACGGTTGACACGGATCGTTCCACATATATAAAATTGTTATTTGCTATAAGTTCTATAAGGGTACTATGTTACTACGAGTATTTCAATTCTCACATTTAAAAGAAATCAGCAGTACATCGTACTGATAAGAACCAATTAATTCGATAAAAATGTACCTAACCATAATTTTTGGCAAGTAACTGTGTAATGCATTTTACATAAAGGTACCGCCTACTAAAGAGTTAGAAAATATAGTTAATTTTGCTAGGAATAAAGGTCTGCCTGTAATGATTGGGTGTGATGCAAATGCTTACCACACGGTATGGGGCAGCGGGGATGTTAATTCCCATGGGGAGGCGTTGCTGGAATATATAGCAACCGCAGACCTGCAGGTCATGAATAGGGGAAAGGAGCCGACTTTTGTGAACCGCATCCGGAAAGATGTGAGTAGAATAGCTGTGCCGATTCTGCTCCACAATTCAAGATGGCGACTGGAGCAGGATCAGCATAGCTTTCAGCCAGCTACGTCACATCGGCTGACGTCTGCGCGGTAGAGGTTAATAACCATTCGTGCCAACTAGAAGTATTATTTATGTACAGATATATTATTAGTAGGGTTGTTGGTGATTTTTCAGCATTNCGTACCTTAGCGATAGCCGTACGCAAACGTAAAAACCTATCTCCCCAATCCAAAAACTGCCGTTACCTTTTTTGCGAGTCTCAATATTAAACGGCTTAGATTTGTAGCCAGAAAAGAAAGGTAATGAATGTTGCCTATGGTTGAGGTCCATAAACATTATTAAACAGAATATATACCAGCTGTCCTTAAGTTTTAATTAAAATCCTTAATAAATTTAATTGAACCGTTACACCTTGTTGGCTTCTTTCTGCTTAGAAGTGATACGATATTGCGGGAAGCATCGATGACTCACGCCGAGGTTGGTGTTATTTGCTTTATTGTTAGTTTAGCTAAAAAACACGCACTCCAAACGCCAACTTCGAATATTTTTCCAATCGAGGGTTTATGTGTATCAAATAGACCCTGTAAGTTACTCAGTGCGGTTCAAGTGGAACGTGATGATATGGCTATCTCTCGAAAACCTTCAAAGATAGAAAAGTGGCGAAAATGACAGCAAATTTGTGTAATTAGTGAATAGATATATTATTTTTCAAAAAGGGATTGGAAATATTTTGTAATTTGAGAGATTTTTTGAGAAACTATTCAAGTATGCAATCAATTTTTTTTTTCTGGAACGAGATATTTTGATAATAGGAGATTCCAGTCTTTTCATACAGGGTGTTACAAAAAAATAAGTTAAACCGTTGATAATACACAAAGGTGGAAATGAGATTTCCCTTACACAATTTTAGCATTTTTCGTTTAAACGTTTTTTTTAAATACGGGATGTCAAAATTACGATTATAAGATTTTTATTAACAACTTAGTTGATTTTTAAGACATGATAAGTAGAAAATTTGCACAGACTTTTACTTAAGGTGGACATCTTTTATTATAATTTTAGTCAAAAAATAGAAACACAATCAGAGGAAAGAGAGATTGTAATACCCTCTCAAGTTTTTTCTCCGTACGCATATGGTTTAAGAATATTTTTTTACTTCGAAAATTTCTGTTATTATTGTTTCACTCAAAATTTTGATTATTAATAAAAAAATATTTTTTTTATTGTAATTTTGACACCCTGTACAGGGTGATTCACTATATTTTAAAAGTTTATGGGGGATTAACTTTTTTGTTTTAAGAGTTATAAAAAAATGTAAAATACAAAAGTTGCATGATTATTATGAATTTTTAGAAAATGACATTTGAAAAACAAATGATGTCCAAACAAAATGGCCGCGAATGTTAACTTTGTTAAGAGTAAAGATCTTCTCCATATTCTATTTTAATTCTTAATAATATTTCAATTTACTACTGCTGTATAACCTATTTTAATTAATTAATAATTCAAACTGTCAATCAATGACAATGTTATCATGACATTACCTGTCACTGTCACGGCCTACTATATAACATTGTGCATGAGTAATTAGGCCTCAATTAGTGAGATTTAGTTAGAATATCAATGTCCGACATTTCAAAATATATTTCAACTAAATCTGTAAATCCTTACGTAATTGGAAAAAAGGCAGAAGTGCCTGAAAGAGGTATAACAATTACAAGATATTATTTTCTTAATAAAGAAACATTATTTCCTTTTTTAATAGTATCTCGCTTATTATTAGAGATGGACCCAACAAACCCTATATGACTATTGACTATGCTTGACAGGGAACGTTCTATCTAAATACGTAAAAATATACAGGGTGTTCCAGTTAAATTAACAAAGTTAACATCCGCGGCCATTTTGTTTGGGCTTCATTTGTTTTTCAAATATCATTTTCGAAAAATTCATAAAAAATCGTGCAACTTTTGCATTTTACAATTTTTTTATCTCTTTAAACAAAAAAGTTAAAGGGAGGGTCAAAATATAGTGAATCACCCTGTACCTTGAAATTCAAGCACCCATTTAGAAACTAGCAAAGAAAAGTCATATTTCTGACTTGAGTTAGAGATTACCTGATGAAGCAATCACAGGTAAAATGTCTAAACAAAAAGATATCTTTATAATGACTGTAATTTACGTATTGTCAAGGGTGATAATAGAACAGCGAGGATATAAGATATTTCTTTTAATAATTACATTATTTAACAATTAAAATAAATTCAGCAAAAAAATTAAGGGAACACAAAAATTTCCGAATTTTTTTTTAGTGAATTTTGAAAAGCTGTAACGTTGTGATTAATGGTCGTATGAGAAAAAAAATTAGCATTTTTTAGCATCACTTTCAATCCTCCACAAAGGCATGTATGAGACAAAAAAATTGTCGTCAGTATTAATCTGAAAATGTTCAAAAAATTACTTTTTCTGCTGTTTTGGGGAATCGACGACTACTTTGCGAATATTGCGAAAAGTATCAATGTTATTATGGTTTTTTTAGCTCAATACATGCCTATGAGGCCTGTAAATTTTGAAATCGATCTGGCGAACCGTTTTCCTTTCCCAAATAGTCAGTTTTACAAAAAAAATTAAAGAAGCATGTTTATTGCACCCTTAAACATCAATTAATGATTAAGATCAAAAAATTTTTTCCTTTATATTTTTCACAATTTTAAATACTTTGGAAACAATTTTGGAAAAATAAAATTATCAAAAAAAAAATAAATTTTTTAAAAAATTCAAATTTTTTAAAATTTTATATTCACATATCTCTGACGCAAACTTATGTGCGTCGGTCAGTACATCTGAACAAAATTTGATTTATACTTTTAATGAATTAAACTATTTTGTAAACTTTTTCGACACAAAAACGCGACATTTCAAGATTTGTAACATTCGAACCAAACCTGTCTACTATATAAAGTGTAACCGAATGCGTGGGTGACACTTGGACCGCCCGTTTTTTCAATCGTCTCGCAGAGAAACGCGATTGCCACGCCAAACCTTATAAAAGGGACCAGGACATGATTGCGCCCCGTTTTTACACTTCGTTTTTCAAACGGCTCGCCCCCACCGACCCCCGTAGCCACTTTGCATGCCCCCGACACGTCTCGAGGCGTAAAATAAGAAATCCTCTTTCTTTCCTCCGTCTCCCCGCGCCGCTTCCCGCCGCCTAAGACGCCCTAATCCCTTTATGAGCGTTTCCTCGCTTTTAACCGTCAAATCGCTCGGTCCGCATTAAACAAACACAGATCTAAAATCGAAGGGATTGGCCACCGGCGAAAAACAAATCATGGCAGCCCTCCTGGCGGTCGGTTTGTGGAAATGTAGAATAAAATCGCATCGTCGAAGCGTGACGGAATGTCGATAAAAATTATTTTTCATTTTTTTTTTTAATTAAGACCTGTTGCGCTTCAAATGCGCCGCCGCTGGTTGGATGTTTGTCGCAATTTATTGATAACCAGAGCAACATTACAATGTGTTTGCAAACTTTGATTCTCATGCAAAAACGTGTTCTATTTAACCTGTCTCATCTTTTGACATTAAGCGCGTGCTGCTCTCATTGAGATCCTCTTTTGTTGCTGCGTCCGAGATCGGACTACACGCAACGGCCGGTCGCAACATAGTCGCAAACTCGTTTAAATAGAAGCCGACCGGTACGATAAACTGCTAAATTATAGTGGAAATCTTTCAGCTCACGCTGGATATTACCCGGGCTGTCAAATAGAACGATCGTTTTATATTCTGCGGTTGTACACACTGTGCGGCGGCCATAACTTTGGATTTACCTACCGGGGCTTTGAGTAAAGTAAAATGGTTTTGATGAAGTTGAAAAAATCGAAAGTCATTTTTTAGGTGTCATGTCGTGTGATATTGAAGACACAAGCGGTCGTGAATAGGTCAGGAAAAAGAGCAGGGAAATGACCATTTCGCGACTTTTTGTTTCGACAAGCTGAATTTATCACTGTAGATGCTAAATATTATGTATAATAACAAATTAGTTTCCACGGTCATAAAAATGGGGGGAATATTGTTTACAGGGTGGTTAATTGTATAATTTTACGTAAATTCACGTTTTTCGCTTATAACTTTTTTCCGTTCATTTCCACGAGAAAACGGTAAAGTACTTTTTTTTCGGCTTCAAAAGACCTAAACTAGCCCTCGAGCGTAAAAAAATATTGATTAGATCAAAAGATATTTTTTATATTTTTTAGCCTTAGTTGCAAAATGAAATATACGGTGCACGCGCGTGATATAGTTATATATTATTACATATTCGGAGAGCTTATGAAAAGAGCTTTAAGCTAAAAAAAAATCGTCAAGATTCGT
Source organism: Anoplophora glabripennis (assembly GCF_000390285.2). Taxonomy (NCBI): domain Eukaryota; kingdom Metazoa; phylum Arthropoda; class Insecta; order Coleoptera; family Cerambycidae; genus Anoplophora; species Anoplophora glabripennis. Next base: position 23,427 of record NW_019416313.1, read on the forward strand.
TGAAAAACAACGGACTTAGACTCAAATATATCATTTTCAAGCGAATTTCGCTTTTTTAACGGCAGGACTATGACTATTACCGTTATTTTCTTCGGACTCGCTGTCGTTCGCTTCCCTCACCCTTCCGCCGAAAAATTAAGCGACTCTGTTGACGATTAACAATATTTCTTATGCACTTAACATACTTCCACAAATAAAATATTTTTTCTGGGAAAGTACTCGGGTTGCCGGTTATGACAGTATATTTTTTTGGCCAACCAAATTTGTTTAACAATAGATCGTCAACTTTGACAGTCTGTAACTTCGTTGTTTTCAACGAATCTTGACGATTTATTTTTCAACTTAAAGCTCCGAGCTAATCTGTGTTAACTCCAATTTTTGCAAAAACAGTATTAACTCCATATATTTTCAAAAAAATAAACACGTGTTAATCAAACCGGTTACAACCAACTAGTATGTCAATATTGTAGTCAACTAATCTCTTTTAACCATTTAACAAAAAAACAATAAAAGTGCTATGTAGAATTAATTGAGATTAAATTTTATAAACGGCTCTCCTGTAAAATTGGAGTTAATACAGTTTAGCTCTGAGGTACTGATATGTAATAATATATAATTATATCATGCGCGTGCGTCGTATATTTCATTTTGCAACTAAGACTAAAAAATTAAAAAAAAGTCCAGGTTGTAAATTTGAAATGAAAAAAAATATATAGATTTCAATGTATTATTATGAAATCTACCATGAAAAAAAACAGCGTGATTGTGGAAGATGCTCGGGATCGTCCAGACTAATAATTAGTTAATTTGTTTATAAGGCCATAACTTGTAAACTATTCAACTTACCGATTCCAGATTTCGTGTGAGTTACTAGACAGTGATAAGGAATGAGAGAATGCGATGCCAAAACGTTCTGGTAATAATAACGCAGTTTATAAATGTTTAATTTATAAATATAATATAATTATAATATTTTAATAATTTAATTGAAAAAAAGTACTTTACTGTTTTCGAAGTGAAAGTGAAAAACGTGAATTTACGTAAAAAATATACTATTGACCACCTTGTAAACAATCTTCCCCCCATTTTTATGACTGGAAACTAATATGTTATTGTACATAATATATAGCATCTATGCTAAATAGTGATAAATTCAGCTTGCCGAAACAAAACGTCGCGTCCAACTCTATATTTCCTGGCCTAGAAGTAGTATTTGCAGTAGCAGTAGAAAAGAAAGTGTCAATAGTAAGCGTAAATGAAGCAGTAGTACAGACATCAGCTTTGTTAGTCTAAATTTTCTCCTTATCTTGGTTTTCTGTCGAAGAGAATCTTCGACTTATCCTATAGTCTTTCCAAAGTCAGTTGAACATGTATAAAAACCCCTAGCAATAAAATTTAATTAGTTCCATAGGCGTCCCTAAAAAAAATTTCTGCTAAAGGTAAAAAATTATAATAATTTTTATATAATGTGTAGAAAATTTCTATTATATGTTCATTTGACCAACAGCATATTTTATTTATTTATATCCTCAAATAATTTTATTATTTTGATGGTAAATTTCGTTTTGTACTGTTTCAAAAGATCTCCAAAATGCCATATTGTAATAATATTAATAAACAAAATATCCCTCTTATTTCTCCCTTTCGCAATTGTAATATGAATGATTAATAGAAGGAAATTAACCTGAATCACACCAAATTCCGCATTGCTGCACTGCACTGCTGGGCAATTTGTCAACCACTTGTCAGCAGCTAAGATTTATTGCCCAGTGGCCCAATACAGCTGTGCTTGGGTTTCGTTTGCCCGTGCTCGCATTCTTCAACTGGGCGTATACATTTCTACCACCTCCACGTTTAGTTCGACCATACTTGCATATGGGTATGGCTGAGTAAATATGGGAACAAGTTTTTCAAATATTTCTATGCCGAGTTGCTGCGTCAGAGACCGAACCAGGTACATACTGTCAATTTCTTGGTTCTTCAATTGACATCGGAAAGACACAATAACATACGGTAATCTGTTAATATAGACTATACAGGGTGTGTCATTTAATCCCGCTGCCAATATCTCTGAAATTAAGATATTTATTTTAGTTCCGGGAACTGAGGTTGTTAGGTCCCTCCAATAGCTTCAAATTTCAGTTAGAGTTGTTAGTTCAAGTCTTTCTGTATAGATGGCGTGGCGAAATTTTTTGTTTCCCGGAACGTAGAAATGCAAATTTGGAGCTATTCGAGAGACTTAACAACCCCAGTTTCCGGAACTAAAATAAATACCTTCATTTCTGAGATATTGGCAGCGGGAGTGTTAAATGGCACAGCCTGTATAGTAAATACTCAATAGGTCACAGTGTATTAAACTGAATTGCTCATCTTCCTCTGTAGCTATTACATCAGGTGTACCACAGGGTTCACACATTGGCCCACTTTTGTTTTAATTTTTTTTATATACAATATTGAGCACTGCTTTTTGTACTCGAAATATTCTTATTATGCATGATTATATTAATTTTCAAACTACTGAAATAATCTAATCCTCAACAGCTTCTCAAGATCTTAGTAGACCAGACCAGACCGCAATATTTTGGTAGCAAAAACTACGCTCTCCTTTTTCCGGGAGCCTCCCAAAGTCGTTTTCGAGAATTTCAATAACACACGTTCTTTCCGCCGCTCTTTCCTCTTACTGCGCCAATTCCCTTCCGCGTGGCTTCGTCTCCTCCCCGCCCTCCCCGTCCCGTTGCAAGTTAATTAGACGCAAAACAATCGGCCGCCTTCAGAAACAAAACCCGTACGCACCCGCCGCGCCGTAGCGGCATGCTGCTGCGTTCGATTCATTCCGGCGTGCGCCCGGATCCGTCGCCATGGCGACCCCGGCTCCGGGGGGGTGACGGGGACGGCGCGGCGCATGGTCGTCGCGGCCCCCGAGATTATGCGGACTAATCGCGCCGCCGATTAAAAATTCACGAATTCCGCGGGCCGGAGGCGCTGGCTTGCCCGCTGCAATTGCTCTTTAATCAGTCACCGATACGGCGGCGGGCTTTGTGCCACTGCGGCGACGTTTTTGGTTCTGGCGAGGATGCGATGAGTTCATTCAGTAACGTTTAATTTGTGTTATGTTTTCGTAAGCGCTAAATTCCTTGATTATTTGGCGGAAGGATCAAGTCGATAACTTTAATATTAACGGCGATAAATGATTTCTAATTCGTAAAATATATCTGTGACGTCATACCGTTCGATTGGCGCGACCCAACGTCTCACTGCGCTATTAATTATTGTCTCCAGTTACTTACTTGTAGTATAGTTTTTCCCTGTTTACTGGTATCTTTTTCATCTGTGAAATTAAAAAAAAATAAAGAAACGGTTGTGTCAATCGTGACCGAAAACGAACGTATCGAATCTTTGCAACCGAGAGAGATGCATTTATCAAATTTGGACAGGACATAGCTAATACAATGCGAAACATCGCCTTACTGTTAAAAATGTTGTCACCGCCGATTTTCGCGGTGAAAATTCACGCGTGGCTTAAAACAGAAATGTTTGGTATTAATCAATTTTCGTGGCTGAAAGCATACATAGGTATTGAATTTTGGAAACAGCGTTTTTAGTTTCGAAGGGGGGTCATTCTTTGTTGGTATTTTTGACTCCGCCACTTTCATCCCCCCCCCCCCCCCCCGCAAGGGTAAGCATCACCCCAAAATAGCCCACCCCAAGAAAAAGATTTTGTTCGAAACGTTCGCACACTTTCCGAAGCAATTCCAGAGTGATTCGACGGCATTCGTCGACGATTCTTTGACGCAAATCTTCCAACGACGCTGGCTGTGTTTTATAGATTTTACTTTTTAGATATCCCCACAAAAAGAAATCAAGGGACGATAAATTCGGTGATCGTGGAGGCCACTCAATCGCCCAATCTAATTCCGTAGAAAACGTTGGTCCAAATACTGACGGACAATTAACGCATAATGCGGAGGAGCACCGTCCTGTTGAATCATACTCTGGAACATTTTCAATAATATCAGTCAAGGCAGGGTCAATAGCGTCTTCCAGTCATTGCAAATACATTTGGCCAATCAAATTACCAGGTAGAAAAATAGGACCCACCAGCCGGTCACCGAAAATTCCAGCCCATACATTTAATTTTTTCGGTTGCTGTGTATGCACCTCGTGAAAAACTCTTTGGTTTGAATCTGACCCATAGCGGCAATTGTGACGAATTACCGTCCCGTTCAAGAAAAAACTGCATTCATCAGAAAAACAGATGTTAAAAAGGAACTGTGGATCGCTCACTGCTCGCTCACTCATTATTTCGCAAAATTGCAAACGGCGGTCATAATCATCCTCATGATGTTCCTGGACTAAATATATTTTGTATGGATGAAATTTATTCTTCTTCAAAATGGTTTGTATGTTAGTTCGATTGATCCCAGACACAGATGCCAGCTGGCTCGTACTTAATGTAGGTTCATAATGAACTTCTCCCAAAACTGCAACTTCACTAGCTTTATTAACTTTAGGTTTTTCAATTTCTCGTTTTTATTGGCTACGTTCCCTGTCTCTTGAAATTTTTTTACTAACTCTAGAACATACTTCCTCCTGACATGTCAATCTTGATGTTGTTCATTAAATAGCTGAGCTGTTCTATTCGCACATTTACTGTTCATAAAGTAAAGCAAAATGATCTACCCATTCCGCAATGGAATAAACCATAGTGTTTAATTTTCAAAAATACAATTAAATAAACTACCAACCAACGCTTCCAAATAATACTAGAATACAATACTAATTGTTTGTACATACGTTTCAACTTTAAAATCAAAATTCTTAATAAGTATCGGGCGGAATTATAAAATTTAAAGTCTGTTGTAAAGAGCTTTCAAAAGAAATATTACTCAACCCCCAATGACATTTAAATATTTTGGGGTGATGCTTACCCTTGCTTGGGGGTGAAAGTGGCGGAGTCAAAAATACCAGCAAAGAATGTCCTCCTTTAATCTAAAATCGACGGGTCTGAGCGTTTTTCTACAATCTTGACGCAGTTCCTGTTTCGTTTTCATTTGGCCACTCTATATATTGTAACCTATTTGTTATAAGGATGTCATTTGTTTTACAGTTCCGTTAATGTTAGTAATGAAGAGTCTTTTTCATATAAAAAAGTATAAAATCATAATGTGTATAATAACAATTATAATATTGTCTGTTTCTTGATATTTTTCTATTTGAAAATATCCTCTCGTAAAAAAATATCCATCCGGGGGGTGGCCATTTTTCCGATCCGGCCCTGTGGCGCGCGAAGAGAGCCCGTAACGCAACGCACCAACATCGAGGACGCGTATAATAAAGCTCCGGGTACAACGACCGGCACCGCGGCGAGATGGCAACCAGGGCTATATTAATAATTACAACAATTAATTACCGAAGATTAAAACTACTTAGTTGTAATTACTCGGATTATGCGCGCGTTTTTACAGGCCGCCAGTTTGCGAAACTGCATTATTAAGGGACCGTAGTGTGCTTGTGGCGCATTAACTGCGCCGTAATTCGTGTAATTCCGGCGAAATTGCGATATTACCCCGGCAAAAACGGCGCGCGGAATAGAAACCAGCACGGTTTAAAACGTAGAATGGCACTCGCGAGTTCTTTTGAGGCATTCAAGGGACCCCTCACAAAAGGGCCCCGAGTACACTACCGCTGAGATTTGCACAAATGGGAGAATTGTTAAATTAGATATTATTTGAGGCGCATTTTTCTAGATGTCAAAGTTTTCGCCTGCTAATGTTTTTAATATGTGTTCTAAGTTGAAAATACAGACACATACGTTAAAAAATTGAGGTGTTAGGTAGATATGAGTGAGATGTAGACGAAGCCGTATCATTTAAAACTTGGTATAGTTGTCCCGGAGTCAGTTGAACATGTATAAAAACGCTTAGCAATAAAATTTAATAAGTTTCATAGGCGTCCCTAAAAAAGTTTTCTGCTAAAGATAAAAAATTATAATAATTTGTATATAATGTGTAGAAAATTTCTATTATATGTTCATTTGACCAACAACATATTTTTAATTATTAATGTCCTTAAACAGTTTTATTATATTGATGGTAAATTTCGTTTTATTCCGTTTCAACAGGTCTTTAAAATGCCATGTTGTAATAATATTAGTAAACAAAATATCCCTCTTATTTCTATTTCGCAATTGTAATATGAATGATTAATAGAAGGTACCTAAATCAGATCAAATTCTGCATTGCTGCACTGCACTGCTAGGCCATTTGTTGACAACTGAATTTATGTCCAGATCGCCCAGTGCGACTGTGTTTGTGCCACGTTTGCCCGCGCGCTCATTCTTCATCTGGGCGACCAGACCTGTAGATACATGGGTATGGCTAAATAAATATGGGAACAAGTTTTTGAAATATTTCAATGCCGAGCGTCAGCGACCGAACCTGCTATATACAAGATGTCCCAATCTTTACAGCTCTAGTTTATTAAGGCATTTCAGCCTAAAATGATCAAAGGAACACGCTCCTGAAGTTATAACATGGACTTAAAAACACCCTGTATATTTTCCTGTATTAAAGAACTATTATATTTTAGTCTTTAATATGTTTTGTCGAATCCAATGTTCATTAATTTTTCTCGCCTTTTAACGGGCCTATGGAGGCGTTTAACTGACGTTGTTTTAATTGGCCTTTTGGGCCGGTCCGGCGCTGTCAGTGCACTTGTAGGATCACGGCTGGCTGGCTGACGCATAATAAACATTTCAAGAAAGCCTGTACGCTAATACGGCGCACAGTCATCCGATCGGTTTGATCCGAACATCAAACGCTAATGTCGAGAGTTCAAAGATATTTTTTCCACAAAGAAAACAGATCGTTTATTTCCGAAGCGGGCCAACAGATGTTCCGAACAATGCGAGCCTACACGTTGACAACGTCGAGTCGTCGCCGCAATGTCGCACGGTGACGACTGTATTTGGAAAATTAAATACCAAAAACCCTACAGCGAAGGTCCATTAGGCAAAGGCGTAAGAACAAGTATGTTTTCAGAATAATCCGAAAATGTATCCAGGTGCGGCTCGATCGACAAATATATCGGTAACGGTTTGTCGAAGTTATAAGTTCTGTTCCCGATCAGTTCGCGAGCGGTTCCACGTAACATCTACAATTTTTTTTTTGCTTGCGAATAGTTCACGAACATCCAACGATCTGATTGCAAAATGTTTATTTTAAGTTCACGAGCAACTCGCGTAACATTATGTTGTTTATTTTTGTTCATGTTACTACCAAAATTCCCGTCGACTATCTGCATCCTCAAAAGATATGTTCGCCGAACCTCAATCTGGTGTAAGTCTGCATCGATTTTATTTCAATGAAAAATTGGAAAGTTCTTTGAAATTTTAAATTAACCAGCAATTAGCAAGACAATTGGGTTGTTCATAGTCGGTAGTTAACATTCGACGACAAAAGTTTCTAAACCCACTTGCAGACTCTAGCTTGCTTTGCCAGTTTTGTGGATGACATTCGACGACAAAAGTTTCTAAACCCACTTGCATACTTTAGCTTGCTTTGCCAGTTTTGTGGATGACGTAGCTGACATTTAGATTACTTGAATGGCATATTTATTCACCTATAAACGTAGAACAATGATCGAATTATTTTACGAAGAACACTGAATGCAATTCAACCTGGAACGTTAGCGTGTAACTGCTCGCGAACTGTTCGCGAGCTAATTCCGAACAGGTCGTTCAGCAGCTGGCGAACAACTATAAAGATGTTAAATGTTACATGAGAAATGTTTTCTTTTCCTACATAGTGTCCCAGTCACTAAAAGTTCATTTAAAACTACGTCCTCTAAAAAGTACTTATCTCAGTTCTTCAGTATAAAGTTGCATTCCGGTTCGGAACGAGCTCTCGGCTTGAACTGAGCAGTCTGTCTGGGAGGACGACGTTATTGGCAGTACTAAGGACTAACGACACTCTCTCGACTGCCTCAAAGCCGACTGGCGCTTTGGAGCGACAGGGGCGGCGGCAATCTCAAAGGGTTTTTAATCTTGTCAGTTGACACTTCTACTGTACTCACCTGAGTTTTACTAAAACTCCCTGGAAGGAAATTGCAAGTATTTTAGCTGAGAGGCGATTAATGCTGCATTTACATGGTATCTCTGACACGTTGACCTAAAAACTGATGTGGGATACTGCAAATATTCAATAAAAAATCAATATTTTATCTCGAATTATACAGGGTGATTCAGTTATAATGTAATTAATTTTAAGGGAAAAGTGAGAAGAATACGAAAACGCAATTTAAAAAAATTTTAAATGTACATTTATACTGAAAAAAATATTTTTACATCATTATTTAAACCCCTTTTTGAACCGCTCCTGACCGCTGACCCACCAAGGTTCTTCGAGAGTGAATATTAAACTACCTTATTAATTGGTCATTAACCTAGCTTTTATTGCATTTTTAATCCATAGTCCTTCTTTTTACTTAGACATATGAATGAATAAGACATTTTTTTACATAACGATAATAATTGTTTTCGGATATTAGGTTGTTGCAATTTAGTATTTTTAAAACTGTTAACGTTTTCACTATGTTTTATAATTGGATTTAAATGGTCGAGTAATTTTTTTTTCGATTTTCTACCTTTGTTTCTTTATTTATTAGATAAGACAACATCCTATATTTTACCAGAAGAATTAGGATGTAAACATTATTAATTTTTTTAAAAATTAATTGTGCACCTACACATTTCGATGTAGTTCTTTCTCATTTAAACAAATGTTCACGGGTTATAAATATTTCGAATAAATAATCCAAAAAATACATTAATTTTATAAAAACACTTGAATTTTTTGATGTTCGGCGCATCGTCCACAGTGACATAAAAAATATGGTGACTTTAAAATAACACGTCCCAAAGTCCCATTGCAGTTTCGCTCTCTGCCGCTGAGTTATTTAATTAACAACTAAACAAGAGGTTATATTTTCATAAAAACCTCTTTTATGTTTAACAACTCATTTTAAATGTAGCAACGCTAGCTTCGGGCGTACAAAAATCGAGCCGCCTGGTCGTAGCGCCGACGGATTAATGGACGACAGGTAGATAAGAGCGCATAGCCCGGGAGCGGTATCACGGTGGCATGAATAAACAAAAGGCCGAGGCAGGAAACGGACGGGCGGACTCGCGGCTGCGGCACCGTCTAAATAAATCGCCGGAATGTTTATTCATAAATGCGGCAGTTCCATATTTAACCTCCCCCGGATCCGCTTTTTATTCCCGTTGCAATTACGACACGTACAGGACCTCGTCCGGACGTGATTTTAACCGTAGTTTGTTAACTACGACAAAGATAGCAGTACTCTAGAAGAAACATTGTTTTCAAAATACTCAAATATTGCGAAAATAAGCCAGACCTGGCAATGCAGCAGCGGACTTGCCTACCTTTCTAGTCTATTATTAATTGTAATAAGCAAAAGTTTTGTGATTTCCGTTAAACGACTTTTTTTAATTGAAAAGAAGTTTTGCCAGTTTTTCATGCAATACATACTTACTTTATTGGACTTTCGACATCACCATTCTTATGATTAGTTACTACCACGTAAATGATTTTCTGATTAAATATTCCCCGCTACAATTAACCGCGGTAAGTAATTCGTTTTTTATGGTGAATTAGCGGAGGAAATAGGGAAACTATAGTTTCAGTACTGATTATTTTCTTATAACAGTAGCGAAGATGAAGCAGGATAGATCGCGTGATCGAGAATTTTATTACAGTTTCCGAAATATGAAGAAAAAGCGTCGACATCAAAATCATTGATTAACTACACTATTAGAAAAAATTAAAGGAACAAAATATTTCATAAATTTTTTAGTGATTTTTGAATGGTATCTCAGTAAAAAATTGTCGATCGAGATAAAAAAAAAAACGTTTTGAAGCTCTAATTTCAAGATCTTTTAACAAATATTTAACCCCTTTGTGGGTTTGGAGTTTACCCAACATTATGGGTTTTATGAACTCCTTGTTTTTTTCTTTTTAGCGCATTTTAATAAAAGCTTGTTTTTAAAATATTTTTTTTTTACTTTTCATTTATTGTCATTCAGTTTTTGATGATATCGATCCAATTTTTAAGCACACCGTTATTTTTTTTATGAATCCTGCATTCTGACCGGATTTTTGTTTGCAGGCCGGAAAGATGGGACTTGGACCGACGGGTCACATGCCTTTCTTCTGCCACAACGGAGACCCCCTGTCGCAGCCGCCCCCAGCACACATGGGCATCCCACCGTACCAGCTGGACAGCAAGGGCGCGGGCGCCATGGGTGAGTACGGGGGCTCACCCCAGCCGCAGCCCCTCAGCCCCGCCGAATGGAGACGTCTCGGGCCGCTGCTCGCCGCCACAGGTACCAGTCCCGACGCCGCCGCCGCCGCCCCCAAAGGTCGCGCGGCCGGCGCTTTCAGTAGTGGTGGAGGGCAGTAGCCTGTAGTTATTTTTTTCTGTGCTTCTAGAGATTTATTCTTAAAAAAAATGCCGAAACGCGTTTTTCTAACCAAAGCGACATCATCGGGGTTATTAAGACATGGGCGGGCCAAGTTCGACGCTTTGGGGGGGGGGGGGGTTTATTCTATTTCTATTTTATTTATTTTAGGTATTTTAAAATTTTGTCCACACATTTGAGCGCGTCTTGCCCAGTTTTTACGAATTAACACAAATGTTGTCTTGCTTCACCATAAATTAAAACGATATCCATCAACTGTGAGTTGCTATTCACGTAAGTCATTTTTGACACTTGAAAAAGTAATGTAAACACTATCGGAAAAACGTTGATACTAACATCGGATTTCAGTATTTGGAATCTCCTGAGGTTACATGGAGAGAGAGAGAGCGCATTGTGTACAGCACACAACGCGAATGACGCTGGAGACACAGCAGCCCAACGATGTAAGGGTTGTAAACTTAAATAATTTTTTTCTCGGAAACTATAAGGATTTTACAAAAATTGTCTTTACGATATTGATTCCATTTTTCATGACGCATCCATATTGTGAATCATCCCGTATATAATTAATAATAAGGCAGTTATTGCTTAAACTGTTTTAGACAAAAAAGACTTAATTAACCAAGGATCTAGAGCAGTAATATTGACGGGATGGTCTTTTAGCTGTTTCTTGAATGAATTTCGAAGCATGGGTAAAATACGACAATGTTCATTCACTATTTCCGTCACACTAGGAGCTTCATGGCCGACTATATATCATAGAAAATCGCAGGGCTCCCTCGTGCCCGGTCCATTACCAGATTGCAGCGTTAAATATCCCAGTTATTGTGCCCTCTAATATCCTCTGCCCAAATCAACAAGTCCCCATTGAGAGGCAGCGCTCCGCGCCCTACCCCATTGTGCGTTTCCCCCCATCGACCGAATTTGTATACAACCCCTCGGAACCGATACCGATCTGCGAGCACGCCGCGTTCTACCCTATTGTGAGCGACGCAAATCGACGTCCATCGCATACTCCTTAAAATCAACTTTAAAAGATCCGAGTCATCAGTTTTATTCGATCCGATCTTTTTCAATCGGAATAGGGAAATGCAAGGGTACGAGGAAGACTCTGATCAGAAGTCGTCGAACTATATATGTAGTATGCCCTCAGTTAGGGGATAAGGAAAGATTGGTTTTATTTTTCATTGCTTATAAATTTTGTTTGTGAAATTGTCGATGGCTTGCACTAGACTTGCTCACTATAAATTTGGCGGAGTCATTAGGCGGGATTGAACGTCAACTCCGATCAAGTGCAGTTCATTAACCAGAGCAATGTTCCTGGTTAATACGCAAAGTACACTCTCCGGGTTCTTCATCATCACTTTGTGTGTCCTTTCACTGTCTTTATTTTTGGTCTAAAGAGCACCTTTTTTCCGACACAAGACTATTATAAATCATGGGCAATTTGGACGTTAGGTTTGCGATCTAGACTTGAGCCTGAGTTAGCATCAATTAATAACAATTTTGTACTGAATATTTAAAAGTTTATTTGGTATAATTGATATATCAAGATATGGTTTTGTTACAGTTAGTAAAACATGTACAATGATGTAACGAAATTAATCAACCAAAGTCGACGTTCGATCGCGCCTTTACATTATGCTTAAATGCTACAATAAAGTCAACAGTTCTCAACAAGTTTTCTCTTAAAAAAAATAAATTATACAGCTTCACGAGAATAATGAACTCCGGTGCTGGATCTGGTAATATTGTCACTGAATACTTTAGAGACTAAGACAGCCTGTACGTACGTTTAAGATTTACCCTGTATCGCCGGTAACAGGCGAGGCACCATCCTAACGTTTAGAAACCGTCCCGTATCGCATCGCGGACACTTTCCCGTCATGTGAGCCGCGCTCGACTAATTGAAATTGCTGATTGGGTACATATTCGCATCGCAGCCCGTACAAGTCCTCGAAAAAGTAGGTATGCCGTCCTTTATGGCGCTGTCGGCAATAAAAACCCATCGATCGGTCGACGAGCAGCCCGTTTCAGAAATATATGTGCGGTCGCTTACGGTATAATGAACAATTAAATTACCGATGCACTACTACCCAATTACAGTTTCCTGTGCAGCGGCAGCACCGCGCAGGGCCGCGAGGGGGCAGCGGGGACTCCCCGGCTGGAACACACGCACCCAATTACCCGCTAATTGATGTTCTGCAAGAAGTGGATGCCGCGGATACGGCGTACGGAGCGTCTTTTGATCGCGATGTGGCGGCGGGGCGGAACCGCTAACGACGTGGAAGACGGTAATGCACGAGAATAGAAACCTGTCCCCGGGGAAGGGCAAAAACGCCGGCGAGCGAACTAGTCGTGTCCAAATGTAAGTAATGGGCTTAATTGCAATTGCAGTCCGCCACAACTATCGCGCGAAAACAGAAGTGGATCCGGTGCTTGGTGCTCCTTGTGGGGTTCGCGAGAAGAGACCCGTCGGAGTTCAGGCAACTCCTTAACCAGTAGCTCGACGGTTAACGAAAATAATTGCATAAATTATTGTTTTGTTATGTTCTCGTCCTGTTACATTTTGGTCCTTCGAACCGGATGCTACGGCATACGCAGTGCAATTTATTAATTAATTTTTCAAGTAATATGAAAAAACTAATTCAGCAAAATAATTAAGGAGCCGAAAAATTTTCAAAATTTTTTGGTGATTTTTGAAAGGTAACTCCGTGAATAATGGTCGTATCATGATAAAATAAGAAACATCTTGAAGCTTGAAGATTCTAGTTTTGAAATTAATGCCAGTCTTTTAGCCTGATTCTTCAGCTTCAATTTGTTTTTTTATTTTCTGTGCAATTATTTCCTTTTTCTTTTGATCATCGATATCTCATGAATTAATGATCGTACAGCGAATGGAAGGTGGGCTTTGGAAGCTTGAACCAATCCTCTTCAAGAGCCTTTTTGGTATGTTTAAGAATTTTTCGGTATTAATTTAAAAAAGTGCAAAAAAATTACTTTTTCTGTTGTTTTGGAAAATCGACGACTACTTTGCGAATATTGTGAAAAGTACCAATGTTTGCTGTTTTTTTTTTAACTTAAATTAATGCAATTATATAAAAGAAAAATCGTGTCAACATTTTAGGACGCGTAAGATGAACCATTTCAAATTTAAAATAAAATTGAATGTAAAATCTGAAATACCGGGGATCATACGGATTGTGTTCTGGTAGTAGCTGTAGTCGCCCAGGTGCATCGAGTGTACGAAGTGGTCGGATATACGTCAAATACTAACCTGACGAGCTTGATTGTAAATCAGAAACAAGTAAACAACAGTGGCGCGTACAGAGGTAAAATATGGTACATATGTGGAATTTAAAAAATAAATTAGATTACATTTAAAATAAATAGTTTATGAGAATAAAGGATTTTTTTGTAGGAACAGGGGTGCCAGACGAGAACTGATCCCTTCATCCCTTCATAATGCATACATTATTCAATTTCTAAACCCCTTAAAACCGTACTGCACTGGACAGGCAATGATTTATTACTTTGCATCGAATATGATCCTACTATAGATGAAATACGGCATGCGAAGAAAAAAATCGCATCAAAATTGAACAGAAAATGATTCAGTTCAATTTTTTGAATATTTTAAAATGCAAAAAAAAAATTCAAAATTTCAATTTTTTTTTAAATTTCAACATTTTGAAAAATTAGATTTTTTTCAAAATTGAATTTTTTATTTAAAATTTTGATTTTTTTTCGATATTTGATGTGTATAACGCGAAATTGTGAGAAATATAAAGCAAAAATAAGTTTTTGATCTTAGTCATTAATTGATATTTAAGGAGCAATAAACCTGCTCCTTTAATTTTTATAAAACTGACGATTCTGAAAAGGAAAATAGTTCAACCGATCGATTTCAAAATGTACAGGCCTCATGAGCATCTATTGAGCTAAAAAAAACCTATAAACGTTGGTACTTTTTGCAATATTTGCAAAGCAGTCGTCGATTTTCCAAAACAGCAGAAAAAGTATTTTTTTTCACTTATTAAATTAATATCGAATATAAAAAAAATTCTTAAACTATAGAAAAGTCCTTGAAGAGGAGTGATTCAAGTTTTGAAAACCCACCTTCCGTTGGCTGTACGATCATGAGATATCGATGTTAAAAAAAAACTGACTTTTCACTCAAAATTTTCTAAGGCTATGAGCAGTATTAAAAAAAAATTATTTTGCCTTTTGATTGCGAGTGATGCTCAAAAATTTTTTCTTCTAAAGATTTTCAAAAATTACTAAAAATATTTGGAAATTTTCCTGATCCCCTAATTTTTTTGTTGTGTGTATCAATCTTGTTTTAAAAATTTAGTAGATCCAAAATTTATAAAAAAAAGGTCAGTTTAAAAAATATGCGAAACGAATGAATTATATCATCAATACTTGATCCTCAGATCAAAGGAGAGACTTACTAGGTCCCATATTTGCTTTCCACCCCGCGGAAACCTCCGACCATATTGAAAATGTCGCCGCTTAATAAATTTATATTTATTGTGAATTTAATAAAGCGGCTATTAAGTCCGGGGCTACGGATATTAATCCGGGATTTTTGTGCTCGGCAAATCGCGCACATAATGGTGTATGAAATGAACAACGCGGCCCTCTAATAATTCCTTTAATCCGAAACTGATGACATCGTCTCGTCGACTGGGCGGGGCAAATTTTTCAATCGTGTCGCGATGTACCCTACTGGGAAAAGCGCAACTTTATTAGGACGTGATTTTACACGGTAAAGGTGAGCGCACAGTAGCAAAACCTCCGCGTCCTTTTCAACAAGTCTGCGCATACCTTAATTGTACCATAAAAACCCGACTGATTTTCATTTATCGTATCTTCGACATTGTAAAACCCGACAATCAAATAAGTAAATAGCTCTAAACCGACTAACAGCCTCGTTAAAACTTTATAAATTGTTAAAGTCTATACTGTATGTAGCAAGCTGCGTCCTTTCTAGTTATATTTAGTACAAACTAAAGTTTTTTCGTTCTTACTCGCTGAGTAATAAAGTATTATTCAGCTAATAATCGATGGCTGCAATTAATTTAGTTATACAGGGTTTTAATGAACTTATGTCAAAATGATGTAAATACACGGATTTGTTTTGAGTAAAATGTAATTTTAAAATCTGACTTACCTCAACATTGCAAGCCACCTTTTGAGAAGTGATGATTTTCATAGAAGATGTTCGATGTACCCACCATTTGTTTGCACACAAGCTTCAGCACGACGTATTCAATTCGCTCGCACGCGTTGCAACATTGCCACGTCCTCTCGAATCATATTACAAGCTTCGGCAATACGATGTCGCAGTTGGTCGATGTCACAAACTTCCGTGGAATACACAACACTTTTCACAAAAAAATGTACTCTCGAAAAACAGCACAGCAATCACTACAACAATGTATTATAAACTGACTTTCGAATACAGTCCTGCTTCATAACAAACTTACAAACTCCTAAAAAGTGTTACAGAATTATTTGTATGTACTCGCCGTGATAAAATACATGTATTTCAGCAGTTCCAAAACAGTTTTAAACACATTTTTAATTAGTTTTTTTCTCTATGACCTTAAACTTCCGATACAAGTTTGTGACATCAGTTAACTCAGTTTTTGCTCCTTTTTCACCCCTTTAAATTTTTGACATAAGTTCATTAACAGCCTGTATAAAGCAAACAGTAAGTATTTGATAAAATACAATTTTTTTTACTATATGAAAATTATATTAAGCTTCCTGAAAACATTTTTAAGTACGTCAAGTCCTAGCATCAGACTTTGTTGCATGTTACAGTTTACACTAGTACACAAATACAAAACCGTATCAGTTCTGTTTGGTCAGTTAGAACCGACCATAGCTGCCGTTTATTCCCCCGCGCGGTTCGGTGAAGGGGATAGCCCGCATACCGTACGCGAACGACAAATGTAAATGATATCCTAATATATCGATAGCTATTCACCAGATTACTCCAGGTTATTTGATCAAGAATTTCTACATGCATATCGCAAATATTTGCTTAATGAAATATTTACACACGTTACAACTGTACACACAATGTATCTTGTTAGCATTTCGCCGTATCTTCAATCCCCATGTTCGAAATTATTGAGATTTGTTGGCCAACAATGGAATCTTATCAGCTGCTTGTTTGGTTGACACTTCGACTTCAGCTGCTTGCTTAGCGTTATTACGGATGGTGCCAGTTTTCTTTATTCTGAAGATAGTAATTTTCCCCAAAATACAGGTATAGTACGATCTTGGACATTTATTTTTAATGTCGTCAAGACCATCCAGTTCGAAGGATCAAATCCGGTGCGAAGGACCAAATCCGGTTCGAAGGACCATTTTGGGACCGTACTAAATAAGAGCGCCCTGTTAGCGGTTGCGGCACCGGATCATAATGCGGCAATGAATATTATCAACGTCAAACGTATCAGTTTCGAATGAATCCGGAATAATTAATATTAAATCCCGTTCTGCAGCAGCGATACGGCTGTCGGTCTCGCTCTTCCCCTTTGCCTGTGTACGTTATGCACGCTACATACCCCCGAATGGGGCCTGCGAATAGGGGTTGTCATTATTCGCAGCACGTGGCCTCTCGGCACTCATGTGGTTTTAATGACTAACCAAATACTGCACTTGACAATGTGTACTCCGACGGATATGTCAGGGCGTATTAAAAAAGACCTGTCCAATTATCTCCCGAGTCGCCGGATTGAATCCGAGTATTAGATGTTCAGACGAGTTCCTTTCAAGTTCTATAACTGATATGTTTGTAAAAGTCTCAAAACGTTTGTAGTTTGAATTCTATTATTATTGTTTTAAAAATCTCCCGGTCGCAATAAAAAAAGTTTGAAGGTTCCTTGATTTAGTCGCAAAATATTTTTCAAATAACACTAATGTTGAAATTAACACTGAACCAATTAATTATATTGCTACTGAAATAGTCACGCTTCTGTTGAAACTTCATAAAAAATTATATAGTGCCATGGTCAAGGTCAAAAGTGTAAGAAATTGTGGATTAATGAAGTATTTGTCCTTTATTATCTATTACATTCTTTGTGTTCGAGTAACCTTATAAGTACTTTCTATTTTTTTATTAGATAATATTAATTAATGATAAATATAAAAAATATAAAACAGTTGCTTTGTTTTTAACAAATTGCCAACAATAATTGTAATTGTTTTCCTTACGTTATTTCGATGCGTAAAAGAAGCATACTCGCAAAAAAATACTTGCTTCAAATGTACAACATTTGATTTTAAGGTATCGCACGTTTCTTCTTTCAAGAAATTTTTTTATTTATTTAAATACTTAAATTTCTACCCAGAAATATATTTTCTTACTTTAAAAATACGTAGCATTTAAAATAAATATTTGACACTTACGGTTAAACGAATTATATTCTTAATTTTATGATCTACATAGATTTTATAGAAACATGTTTTGTATTGTATATTAATGTATCGTTTGTTTAATACAAAATTGAATAGTTTTCGTCAAATAATTGTATATATTTATTTTAAGAATATATTTGGATATAAATATTTCTCAGTAATAAAAAATATTTTGTTTCACTCGCAACGCGTAGTACAACAGCTAGAATCGTTCGTAAGCTTAACCAACCAGACATAAGTCGGTTTGGAATTTATTGATGGTCCTCATCGTTATTAGAGACGTCGAAAAAGTATCAATTCGTGACATGAGTTCTCGTTACTCAATTGGATCCGAAGTAACGATTATTTGTTTGAAAAAGTATTCGTTACTTTTGCTTATTTGTTTGCTTCTTGGACTTATTCATATTATATCGACACGAAACGAGTACTTGTATTGTTACGTTGCATTCAATTTCATTTGTTTTGTGTACCATATTTTTATACCTACTTATATTAGAAAAAATATTGCCTATAAAAGACTAAAAATATGCATAAAACTGTGTCTATAATACTTAATATAAAAAAATAATATGTACTTTCTATTTTTGTTTATTTTAAAAGTTATTGTTTATTTTCAAAATATATATTTATATTCGTAATGTGATCGTTGCATTATAATTATTTTTTGTATCAAACAAACCTTAATATTTCAGATATTAACACTGCATTTCTTTTTTAAGAGAAACTGAGGTTATATTATATTCATAAGATGATGCGGTTTGATATTTACTCATCTATAACTTACAGTACTGTATATCAATTATGTAATTACTGATTACTATTCTATTTAGAATATTTTGAAGCCGCTACTCATAGTAATCAAAGTAACGAATACAAAGTACCGATTCCTTAAACCGAAAGTAATCGGTACTCATGATTACTCAAAAGTAATCATATTTGACATCTCTAATCATTATGTCATTAGAGCGATCCAGCTGCTTTAGTGTTTAGGAGATGTGTATAAACAGAACGTAAGTGGCTCCGTCTATCGTGCTACTTCTCACCTACGCCATTTCGTGACCTGCTACAATTTTCTTTCAAGAAAACATAAGTTTGATTATAATATGCTACATTTGTCTTGAATAATTCCTACCTTCATACTGAATTTTATATTTATACAGGGTGTTTCAGAAAGACCTCCCGTAAATTCAGGGGGTGATAGTACGACAAAAAATAACAATTTTTTGTCGTGTGAGCTATATGTCTATATCCTCTTATTTTCGAGATACAGAGCGACAAAATAAATTTTTTTAAATAGAATTTTTACGAACATTTCCAAACTGCGAAATTTGGTATTCCGGGGTTTTTAAGGACGCCAAATACGCTGATCTAATTACTTTTTGTTTATTTCATAGAGGGCGTTAGTTATGCTACATTCGTATTACATTTTAAGTTCTAATTTTTTTAAGGTTAGGTTTTTTACCAATCGGGCTCCAATTTCTAATGTACAATTTAATTTTCTGAAAATAATGTACTCTTGTTAGAACTTCCCAATGTGGACGGTTTTCGAGAAAAACGGCATGTAGAAAATAAGTGACTTTTCTCAAAGTAGGCCTTATATCAAAGCTTATTGATGGATGTCTCATAAACAACGCATACATTCCTAGTAATATTTTAAACTCTAATTAACTTTATATCAAAATTTTAGTGACTGTAATTAGTCATTACTAACTACAGTCACTAACAATCACTAAAATTTTGCTGCCAAATAACATTATTTTGAATCATGTGCAATACAGTGAGTGTATAAAGTACGTCGCTTTGGCTACATATTGAGCTAATTTTTTTTCTAATAACCCTCTTAATAGAGGGCTGAACAAATGTACTTCATGTCTTTGAAAAAAATTTGTTCGTTGGTTCTATTAAAATAGTTTTACTGTATACACTGTGGACTATTTTGGTGATGCATGTATTGGTATCTGGGAAACTATAAGAGATAGGAAAATGGTTATAAGTTTTAGGTACAAATTCAATATGGCGCCCATAAGAAAAAATGAAGTTGATGATGACGCTTTCTCGCAACCGAAACGTCGCAATGAAAATCTAAATATGCAGTGAAATTTCTCGAAGAAACTGTGAAAAAGTGTTTTCAGATTTAAAAATTCCTCTAAATAAAATAGTTACAGACGATTTTCGAAAACGCCACACTTATTTTCAAAATAACTCAAGAAACTGACGAGCTAGGATCGGCATGCAAACGCCATTAACTTAGCAACAGAACTATCTAAAACTTTCCTCATCTAACCATTTTCCTGTCTCTTATGGTTTCCAAGATACCAATACATGCATCAACCAAAATATTCCACACTGTATATGATTGTAAAGCTGCAGTGGTGGTCGCCGGAATCGTTACGAAATAGCGAAAACGCGAGTCGACTCATGAAATTAACCCCCTCAACAAGTGCCGGGCACTCTAACAAAAACACAAGTACGGATAAATTAGGGCATCGCAGGCAGGCAGAGCGAGGCCTCGGCAGGTATTGAAGTGGCTGCCATTATCCTAATTATCCTGGTCGTTTGCATATCGCGCGCCTCCTCAAAGGACTCGAGGTGTTTTCGTAATTCGCGAGCGCGGCCCGCCTTTGAACTCCAATCTAATTTCCTCCCGTCTCGCTACTGTTTCTGATGTTTAACGTGTTGTTGATTTTTCTTTATACCCACTTGTCAGTATTTTAATTGTCTTTGTTTTAATGGTTTATCCGAGAGCGACGGGACCCCGACTACTCTCTCGCGTGCAGCGGCTGCCAATTAGGAATGTAAATATGGCAGTCAATCCGCCCGTCGTCGGCTCGCTGACGATGGTCTGTTATTTGGATGTCGGAACGTTGCGTGCGAGATTACCGGGCCGAGTGGACTTGAAAAAATATCCCCGGGTCATCTGGGCCGAATTCCGCAAAGGCAATTAACACCTGAACGCTCCCAGCTGCTTCTGCTCCATGCGGAACACTCAAAGGTCATATTTTCAGTCTTAGAAAGATATGGAAACGGTGGAAGTACATAAATGATCACATGCCAAAACAATAAGATCGAGATTACGTTTAAACACAACATTCTGTGGTGATTGGTGCACTTATCTCTTTCACCTATTCAATTAAAAAGTTAGAACTACACCACGCCTTAGTCAAAATTGTATTTAAAGATGCATTAATGCCAAAATGCACAATTTTTTGCATGGGCTTGTTTTTTACTAGTAGATGACGAAAACAGTTATTTACGTCATAAAGGAAGTAAACATTATTTATCAGTCGAGGACGATTTTGCGCCCGAGCGGAGCAATAGAGTCCGAGACTGGTAAAATTATACTTCACTGCTGGGTGGTGTACAACATTTTATCTGCTCCCACAGTTCTTTATGGTTCATGAAATAACGATTAGGTTTTATTTTTTGATATTTCTTAATATTTCTGACTGATTTGCATAAAAATAGTCATTTTATACAGGGTGATTCAGAACTTATCCAAAAAAAAATTCTGGATGTACAGGGGACCCTTACAAATACAATTTTGTACAGAAAAAATCAAAAAGGTCAGTTCGAAATTGATTTAAAAAATACAGTTCTGCACGGCACTGGAAACTGGTCCACTGTAAAACCTGACCTAGCACAATGCGACCAGCATGGCGGCGTTATAAAAACGGACAAAAACGTTCGCAAGGAAAGAAATATGTAAATAGAATTTTATCGCACTTATTTTATATCGGCAAATTCAAATGCTTTTGCCTTTATTAATTATTAATAAAATTAATTTGTGTTTTTAAATAATAAAATCATTTGACATACCCGATGCTGCAACAGCAATTGTTCAAAATTTTATCCACTCACGTGTAAACACATTTGGGTCCGTCTTACTCACTTTCTACGAACTAACACAATTGATGTCTTGCTTCACCATAATACAAATACTTCACCATAATACAAATGTTGTCTTGCTTCACCATAAATTAAAACGATATCCATCAACACTATTGCTATACACGCAAGCCATTTTCGACACTAACTACTAAAAAACTGTTGTAAATACCACAGATAACAGGTAAAAACTACCGCAACGACGGATTTCAGTATTAGGAGTCACATGGCTCTCCACGCGTATTGCGAATAACGCTAGAGACTACAGTTGTCCAGCTATGTAGTGGTTGAATGTGCTATAACTTCAATATTTTTTTCTCAGAAACTAAGAATTTAAAAAAAAATTTTTTTACAATATTGACCATTTCTCATGCCGCATCTATTTCCAAATTTTTTTGGATAAGTTGTGAATCACCCTGTATAAATCCCTAAATATCTCCTAAATAACGCACTGTACGAAAAAATCAGCAGGTGCCTTTTTTGTAGACAATTTTATGCTCTACAACATTGATCCTTTGCATGTTTGTGAAATTCTTAAATATTTTTCAAGTTATTCACGAATTACGTTTTTTGCAGTTTTCCGTCTGTTTCTCAAATTCTCGTTTCTTAATGTAATTTTTATGTTCGTCTATTCTAATATTCAGTCTAACGTTATATTTATTGCATTCACAAGCAATTATTTGGGTGCGTCTTTGATAATAATCTCCGTAAAGTATTAACAAAGGTAACAAATTCAACATTAAAACAATTTTTCAAACAACTAATACTTTTTTAGTTTTAAAATAAAGTAAAAATACGAGAACTATTTTTTAAAACACATACCACGATTGTTAAAATAGATATCTTGAATGGTTTATGAAATATTAAACGAATTCAAGAAGAAAGATTATGATTAGAGTTCGGGACTCGGTCGGATGATCATAGCCGTCGCGTCCGTCTTTCGCTACAGCGCCGCGTACGAAACCGGTAAGTTAATGGCTTCGCATTTGTTTCGTATATACGTGTTTTAACATTCTAAAAATATCGAACGCGCCAAGGGGTAAAAAGTGACCTTTCGCTGATAAAGTACGTAAAAATATTTATTTTTATTTATACCTACCTGTTTATTTATTTGTTTACGACGAGCACGCCTATGGCTAGCCGACGAAAACCCTGAATTCTAATTATGATTAAAAACGACGTGGTTGTCTAACAACTAATAATTGTTTTTTTTTTCTGTTTTTGACACACTTTTTTGGATATATCTCTGTTACAATTAGAGATAGACCCATCGAATCGAACGCTGTATTGTTGTAATCGGAGATATATCCAAATAAGTAATAAATGTAATAATACACATGGTACTTCACTGAAAAGATAAACTTTTGGATCATATCTGCAAAAATAACGGTCTTGTAATTGATGCCATCAAATTGGGATATTCTTTTACTACCGCATGTCAAATTTGACATGAATCAAATAATAAATAGTAGTGGGTAACCATTTCAGTGTGTATTATGTAGAAAACACCCTGTATGTAACAGTTTTTTTATTTATTTTACAGAATTCTTTGGGAGTTTTCGAAACATGTTAATTAGATCATGAAGACGGTGAAACATGTTGCGTAGTTAGAACCAACAAAACGAGTCGAGAAACGACGGAAAGCCGGTGTGTCGCATTCGCCCTGTATCTTTGAAGAACGAACAGTCTTGTTATTAGGCAGCCCTTATCTTAATATCAGTTATTACAATGTACTAAATTGTGTTAATAATGTTTTTTAATAAATTATGCTTTGGCTTCACTTCTGTCTTATTTAAAAAGTGCAATTTCATGAATATGACGATCATTGCTACAATCAAACTAAAACAGTAACAATTCATTAAAATCATTATTCAAATTAAGCTTTATGTAAACTGGAAATAATTCTGGAAAAGTCTGAAACGAAAGAGATTAATTCAAAAAAAATTCCCCGCTCATCTCGGTCCAGCCTGGAATGGCAGGGGAGTACATCCAAAAAAATTACACAAGCCCCTATTTTATTCGAAGTTTAATTTTAATTTGCAATTTCTAATCCGGAGAGTGGAAATTTTTTGCCTGTTTTTTTGTTAAAAATTAACAAAAAATGGAGCAAAAAATTCCGTGGGAGGGCGGAGGGGAAATTTTTTATAACAAAAAATGGAGCAAAAAATTCGGTAGGGGGGCGGAGGGGAAATTTTTTATAACAAAAAATGGAGCAAAAAATTCGGTAGGGGGGCGGAGGGGAAATTTTTTATAACAAAAAATGGAGCAAAAAATTCGGCAAGGAAAAAAGTAGCAAAAAATTTAACCAAAAATCCCGTCTTTTCCTTAAAATGTAATTTAAACTTTTATTTTTAATTCACAAAAAAGTGCTCGCCGGTCTGTAACAAAAGACGAACAAAAATGCATTTTCGCCAGGGAAAAATGAATCTGGTTTCTTCATACGAATTTGTGCGCTACGTTTCCTTGTAGCCACGTCGATCGAAGCAACATCAAAAATATTATCCCAGCTCCAGACGATCTATTCAACGTCTAGGTACTGGGAACATACATCTTCGAATGCTGCTCCTTCTGTCTATACAGCTTCTAGCAGAAATCCTCCTGAAAAAAAGAATTAAAAAGGCTCAACAAAAATATAAACTCTATGCTCGTTCTTAAAAGCGAAAAACATACATCAGAAGTAAATTAAACAGGCTTTGATTAGTTAAAAGAGAATTTTTTCAGAATTTTTCTAAGAGAACATTTTCAGTCAATAATTTTCAGAAATGTTTGAACCCTCCAAATCGAGTAAATCAGTTTCGGCAGATGTTTCAGTACAGCTTACTCTATTTTATGCACAGCGTAGCATTTTTGAATCTATAGTAGGATCGTATACGATGCAAAGTAGAGCAAAAAATTGTCGGCCTTTTATCAAAGGAAAATCGTGTCATCATTTTTAGGAGGCGTAAGATAAATCATTTCAAATTTAAAATGAAATTCAATGTAAAATCTGAAATACCGCTGCATACGCACTGTGTTCTGGTAGTAGCTGTAGTCGCCCAGGTGCATCGAGTGTACGAACTGGTCGGTTATACGTCAAATACTAACCTGGCGAGCTTTGCTGTCAATTAGAGAGCGCTTTCAAAAAACAAGTAAACAACAGTGGCGCGAACAGAGGTAAAATGTAGTACATATGTGGAATTTAGGAAACAAATTGGATTTATAATAAATTACATTTAAAATAAATAGTTTATGAGAATAAAGGAATTTTTGTAGCAACAAGGGTGCCAGACCTGAACTGATCCCCTCGTCCCTTCATAATGTATAAAGAAATTATTCAATTTGTAAAACCCTTATAGGCGTACTTCATTGGTTCCCTTGACAGGCAATGATTTATTACTTTGCATCGAAAATGATCGTACTATAGGTCCGTTTGGTTGCTACTTAATTTAATACACTCAGAAAAAATACTAACAGAGCAGAAAAATTCCCATTTTTTTTTTTTTTAGTGATTTTTGAAAGGCTGTAAATTCGTGAATAATGGTTGTATCCAGATAAAAAAAAGAAGCATTTTTAGATTGTGAGAGTGATGGTCAAACATATTTTTCACTTCAAGATTGCAAAACTAGAATCTTCAAGCTTCAAGATGCTTGTTTTTTTCTCGATACACCATTATTCATGAAGTTGCAGACTCAAAAATCACTAAAATAATTTGGAAATTTTTCCGCTCCCTTAATTTTTTTTGCCGAGCTTATTTAGGGGATGTCTGTAACCCTCCAAATAATTTGCGAGTAAATTTGTTTTGGTAGTCGATTTATTTAACAAAGCCTTACACTTTTTTATGCACCGCGCCGCTTTTTTATATTTAAGGGATGATTAGTACTGCCTTACTCTATTTTAAGCACCTTAGTATACTTTGCATTGTGCATTTCCAATTTTTTTAGTTTAGTTTTATTGGTTTGATTGCCTTGTGAGTGTAATTATTTTTTGTATATCGGAATTGACGACATCCATCACAGTGTACATTTCCCCGGTATCGTTCGGGAGACATCGGCTAAATTGGCCGCTATCTTTGGCTGCTGTATTCACGCCGGTTCGTTAGAATAAAACGGTCGGTTAGGCTGCATGTAATTGTGCCACGGAGAGGGTTATACAATGCCAACCTTTGTCCACGACAATCAATAATACTATCTGCCGTCCCCGTAGCCGCGGGGCGCCCTTTCTGTAAGCCCGATTTAGTTTCTGTCAGGTCCGACGGGCGATAATTAAAAAAAAATACTTTTGATATTAATTTGTCGCCGCGCAATATGGTTTTACCCCATTTTGGACGTGTATCGTCACTGAAACGTGACCGAAAACTGAACTGCTGGAAAACTTTTGATAGAAATATGGAAAAATAATAAATAATGGAATATGCAACTTTATAAGGTTAGATATACACTTTCACCACACAATACGGCAATACGGTATTTTAACTGAACAGCGGAGACTAAACTCCGTTGTCATTCGTAAGCGTTCGGAACACGATTGGATTCTGCTTAAATTTAAACTGTTCACGGTTTAATTTTGTTGCTGTTTATATTATATTGTATACACAGAAACCCAGTTTTTTCATCTTGATAACGGCCACTTGAGTTTCAACTACATAATGTATATTTTCTTAAAAATTTTCAACTTGCTTTTTGATTCGATTTATTTTGATTTCAGTAGCCTCTCATTAAACTGTTCCGTTCTTAATAAATCCTCTGAATAATAAAACATTCCAAAATATTTTTTCATTTCCGACACCCCGCTCTGTAACATCCCGTATGCGAAAGAATCCGTCAATTATATAAATCGCCCGCTGTGAAACGACGTGTTTTATGTGGAAAAAATCGCAAAAACGTGTCTTCCGCCCCGATGACACATTTTTTTCGAACGGCAGCCGTTTACATTTCAAACATTAATATCAATAAGCTTTATTAGTTTTGACTTGGCCCCGGCTTTGATCTCTATGATTTATCTCGTAACCGATTCCTGTGTTAGTTTTTATTTACACGAAATCCACTTTCCGGAGACCGTTCTTTATGCTTCCCGGTGGTTTTGTATACAAGAACAACCGGCTAAAATTAGGTTTTACGCGGAGCCGTCGGTTTTGTCTCATTTCCAGGGAGAGCCCGTCCTGTTTTCGCGCTCGCGTCTAATTTTCTCTCGCGGAAATAAACGTTCGATACGAAAAAAGGAAAATTGGACCTAACTAAGAGATATAAGAAGTCGAAAACGTTGCACGGAACGAAATAAGCGTTAGACAACTACGCGCTTGGCGTTAATTTTGTTTAGAATGTAAAATCTAATAGTCTTCTATAATAAATCTCGTGCATTAAATTCTGTAATAATAATTAGAATTCTGAATTCGGGGTGTTCTTTTTACCGAAAATTCCACGTAATTTGAGCACAGTCTCAGCTACACACTCTCCGTACTTATAATGAATTTTCACAATCTTCACTCGCTCACTTGTACAGCGCTCCAGTTTGTCTAACCGCAGCACAATGCGGAATGAAAATGGCGCACAATTCAAATCCTGCGTTATTTTTAGGACGCCCCTTTATAAATAACGCTGTTTTTATAAAATAATGTTCGCATACAGGTACTCCGTACAATTAATTAGTATAAACATATAAAACGTATAGAAATATATAAATACATCACAACATTTTCATAACAAATATAAATACCTGTCCTAATCCTTATAATGACTATAATCCTTTAATACATCTAACAAATACACATCTGTTTTTTTTATTGTATTTATCATGAAAAAGTATAACAACACATATTTTGGGAGCTACAGCAAATCTAATTATAAAAAAGTCAAGAAATAAAACACAAAATGCCATTAGTTGATCCTTAATAGAAGTCAACAAGTGATACGACAGATAACTTGTTTATAATGTAGATGGTGTTTAAGGTTAAATCCATGCTAGTTCGGTTTGTTACGCAGAGCATCTCCACGCGACGTCACTATTTTCAAGGTCGTTGTTTGATGGATAAATAGTTTTGTTAATATTCTACGGAAATTATATGTTTGAAAGGCTGTAACTTCGTGAATAATGGGTTGTATTGAGAAAAATGGATAAGAAAATTTGTTTGATGTATTTTTCTGACAATTTCACGTTAAATAACACAGCCGCACAAAAAAAAGTTGCCTGTACTTTTCATGCGATATATGTTATCCATAGTATTTTTGCCATATGATCACGAATCCGGTGTCAGAATTGAGCTATCACATCACAGGAATTTCCTAACTTCAAAAAAGAGGTCAAATTTAGCAAAAATTCACGAAAAAGTGATAGGGAAAGTTCAAAAAATTTTTTTCTATATTCAAATGTTCATTTATATGGTTAAGACCCCGCCGAACGTGAATCCGCGGTCAAAATTGATGGTTCTTTTTCTAACCTCAAAAAAAACGGATCAGTTTAGGTCGGATATCAGGAATTTTCAAAAAATAACATTCGCGCCAAATTTGGTATACGGGGGTTTTCGGAGTCACTGATCACCAATTGGAGGTCAATTTTAAAAATTCAAGATGGCGGATTCAAGGTCAGAATTGCGAAATTCATTTTGTAAGTGTTTTTGTTTACTTTATAACCTGAGTACCAATCATGTTTTAATCTTCTGTTTTTCTACTATATATTCTCGACATTTGAAATATTCAATGCAAAATTGTAAAAAAGAGGACGTAATTTTTTTTAGTAATTTTGTAAAATTTAATTTTTTTTGAAAATTAAAAATAGTGTTGCTCAAAAAAAATTTCATCCCAAGATTTCAAAACTAGAATCTTTAAGCTTCGAGATGCTTCTTTTTTTTCTCGATACGACCATTATTCACGAAGTTACAACCGTTCAAAAATCACTAAAAAAATTAGAACATTTTTCTGCTCCTTTAATTTTATTGCAGAGCAGATCGCGGAAGTAATTCAGCAATAATTGAGCTTTTTCGCTCTCTCTAACTGTCTCCTTTTCATATTTCTACCCTTTGCCACGGAAGACCTACGTAGATATGTTAAAAAAAAAACCGTCGAACAGAGACGTCCTAACGACTAGCCGTGTAACACGTGGCCGGTACCGTGAACAAAACCCACTCCTGTGGGACGAATGACAATTATTTTTCGGGCTGCAACAGCGGCGACAATAACGAGTGTAATTATCGAGTGAAACCTCTCTACGGGCCACGTGCGATGTGGCGAACCAGACCAATTTAAACTTCGAAATAGAGATTTGGGGAATGAAGGGTTGCCGCGTGGATAATAATTTGCAAGCTTGGATTGTGTCCGAAAAAAAGAAGTTCTGTCGGCTTCGATGGGAAAAATATTAGTATTATTTCACTAAGAAATGATTAGGTTATAAAAATAACCGCTTTTCTTTAGCAAGTGCACAATATTTATTATGCCTTGAATTGGCGATGTAGGTATTTGGAACAGTTTGTTTCTAAAAACCATATACAGGGTGTTTCAGAAAGACCTCCTGTAAATTCAGGGGGTGATAGCGCGACAAATAATAAGAATTTTTTGTCTTATGAACTATATGTCTATCTCCTCTTGTTTTCGAGATACAGAGCACAAAATAAAATTGTGGGTACACATGTTCGCAAGTGACCCATTTTTAAGCATTACGTCAAGAACGCCGCCGGATGCACCACGTGGTTCCCGGAAGACGACCCCGGCAGAGTGGCGCCAAGGACCAGGGACTTCTGCCAGCGACTACCAAGCTACCTACGACCGACTCCACACACAGGGACTCTCCAACGAACACTCACCCCGTCAACACGTCTTTTCCTATACAAGTTTACTATACATTAATTTTCAATAAAATTCTTTATTATTACCGTTGAGAGAGCGTTTTATTCTTGCTGTACAGCGAAAGCAACCCTCAAGTGGTGACCCCGACGAATTTTTACGAAAATTTGCGAAATATTTTTATGAAATTTGGTATTCCGGGGTTTTTAAGCGCGCCAAATACGCAAAGTTTTTCGGGCTCCAATTTCTAATGTACAATTTTATTTTCTAAAAATAATGTACTCTTGTACGAAGTTCTAACAAGAGTACATTTTTTTAGAAAATCAAATTGTACATTAAAAATTGGGTCCTGAATGGTAAAAACCTAACCTTAAAAAAATTAGAACTTAAAATGTAATGGGAATGAAGCGTAACTAGCGCCCTCTATGAAATATCCAAAAAATAATTAAACCAGCGTATTTGGCGTCTTTAAAAACCAAATTTCATAAAAGTATTTCGCACCGTTTGGAAATTTTCGTAAAAATTCTATTTAAAAAATTTTATTTTGTCGCTCTGTATCTCGAAAAAATTTGTGTTGAGTAAAATGTAATAAAATCTGACCTCAACATTTCAAGTAGCCACCTTTTGAGAACTGCTGATTTTCATAGATGTTCGATGTACCCACCACTTGCTTGCACACAAGCTTCAGCGCTAAGTATTCAATTCGGTCGCAGGCATTGCTTCGGCAATACGATGTCGCAGTTGGTCGATGTCACGAACTTCCGTGAAATACACAACACTTCATAATATTCGCGATTGCTAAACAAATGCGCCATTTTCAAAAGAAAACTTGGAAATACGGCTATTAAATGTACTCTCGAAAAACAGCACAGCAATCACTACAACAATGTATTACAAACTGTCTTTCGAATACAGTCCGGCACATAAGAAACCTACAAACTCGTAAAAAGTGTTACAGAATTTTTTGTAAATACTCGCCGCAATAAAATGCATGTATTTGAGCAGTTCCAAAACAGTTTTAAAACACATTTTTAATTAGCCTTTTTCTCTATAACCTTAAACTTCCGATACAAGTTTGTGACATCAGTCACATAAGTTCATTCACACCCTGTATATATATGTTTTATCAGATGGTGATTAGTATCATTCCTCACGAGATTTATTACTGTTCATTGTAAACGAATCATTATGACTGAAGCCGCTAAATTGACATTAGCGCATTTTTCAGTAGCGCCCGTCGTTTGTGTCTGTTATCGTTTGAGTTAACTTGTTGCCATCGTTTTATTGTTTCTATTGCCTCAAATAACAGTTTAACGACGTAAACTCGAGCACTAAGTTTTGTGATTTCGAAAAATAACCAGGAAAATATTATTGGTTTCTTTTTTAATAAAATACATATTCGCAAGCTTCACTGACAAACGCACACCCCGTAGCATACAAAAACTAGCAACAACTAATGAAATTTCCATTAACGGTGAAGGGAACAGAGAGGCGCGCATTTTGTGCAATAATTAATACTCGTATTCATGAAGCAAGTCACCGGCCAATTACGAAGTTTGTTGAGGCTGCATTATGCCCGTTTTTGCCGAAGAATATATGCATTACAACAATAATAATATTCATTACTCGCTATAAAACTTGGTTTAGCACTCAATAAACCGCAAATTAAGTATTCTTTGCGACAAAAAAATTACCCGTTTATGCCGGTTATTAAATTATCGAATGAGATTCTCCCTCCCGACCGTTCCGGCAAATTGGTACCTTTGAAAAGGTAGCACTGGACGTGGTACGCCTACAGCTCTCTAAATAGCGGTTATTCCGACCGCGTATGTCATAATGTTTTACGTTTCGAGGAGAAAAAGCATGCAACATTCACCAGGGAAAAAGCAAACATTCTATTAGGTAATGCATATGTGTCTCGATTAATACAAGGTGTATCCTTCACGGTTTCACATGTATAGCGAATATGCACTGGTATACGGGAAGTTAATTTGTTATGCGGAACGAAAAATCATTGGTCTTCCACAGGGACCGCTGCTTGGCCCGCTTCATGTTCTTGGCAATTATAAATGACTTACCTTGAAGTGAAAAGTAAACTGTATATTTCCCTTATTATATGTATTTTGTTTATTAATTACATCCGAATTTTATTTCTATTACGGTTGCAAAAGACACCTAGAAACATAACATTAATATAAACAAACAATTGAATACTACATTTACGATTTTTTTTCCAGGTCTCACTCGACCCCCTATGTACCCCTTCTCTGCTGGCCAGTACCCTTACCCCATGCTCAGTCCGGAGATGTCTCAGGTGGCGACCTGGTGAGTAGCCTCATCTAATTACCGACCCCCTCTAATCCCGGAATGGGATTTACTGTGCACTCTTTAATCGTCCCTACAAACGAGATTTGCTCCGGTCTTTGACGATTAAACGCTCCGCCAGTCTGTCCTCTGCGAAATGTTCACATGAGAAAATAACATGTGACGTTTAATTAATTTTTTGTTTTAATGAAAAAACGCCCGAATGAAAGTTTGGAACGACCGGTAATGATTTTAACGTTGCGCAGTAAGAAATTCTATTTATTTGTTACTAATAAATCTATATTAAAATTAACAAAATCGAATATTAGTGGTAACAATCTTGTATATTAACCATCGCAAATGTTCTAAATGTGTGAGTAATCATATTCTACATATAAAAACAATTCATCTCCGATTTATTAATAACATAAAATGTTTGTCTGTTATAATTAATCATTTCCAGAATAACTATTAATATAAATTTTCGTATTAAAGCTACGTATTTGTTGATTATACGGAGTCATTGACTGTGAAATCCTTGACGCCTAGTACATTGGTCTTGCGGATCAGAGCGTTACGAATACGTTTAAAAAAAACAATGCACGGTCATATCTTGTCTATGATGTGTACGACCATATCGTGGGTGTTGAAAACGAGCCTTATCGGTGGGTGAAAGGTCAATACCGTTTAAATAAAATTAACGTGACCAGTTTGTAGTTTGAGAGCCGGACAATGATTCCTAGAAAGTAGATATCACATAATTAATCTCTAATTCCAATAGTTATTTAGCTATTTATGAGCTCCGCTTTGAAGATGCCGACACAAGTTTGTTTCATTCATATTGTCAAATGTACTAACATAAATATTAGAAGAAAATCTGTAAATAGAAAATGCCTGAATGTTTTATAATTATTTTTAAATATAGTGCAGTTTAACGTCATATATTTTCCATGAGCAATAACAATTTTCCATGTGCACACAATTTTCCATGCGCACTAACAATTTTTTTGTGCACAAACAACTTTCCATGCGCACTAACAAATTTTGAACGAATATAAAAGATTTATTGTATTAAATAATAGGTGTATTGTTTATTTTTTCTTAATTTATTTTTTGTATTCCAATATTTTGCATTTCATTTTGACTTACTTCAGTTTATGCAAGTTCTCCGCATCGCCATTAAATAAACGCTAGGGAAACAAGTCTATAAACGAAACCAATCGATGAAAGTATTAAATTTCAGGCATCAATTTTCCAGGTGTTTTTTTTCGCCGCATTCTTTCCGGCCTTTGGAAAAACGCGTTTTAGCTTATTGGCCAGACCACTCCATCCATTTTAGTGACACATGTGACTAATGAAAACCGTCTAATAATAGACTTTTCAAAGGAAAACATTTACACTACGAATATACTTCCTTTTTGTGTAAGTCAGGACAAGCAATTTATAACCATCGCCGCTATAATAGCGTTTTATTATTGTTATATATCTGCCTGTATCAACAACCGACACGCGTTGAATGGGGTGTAGGTCGATTAATTGAAATTATTAAATGTATTTGTGGGCTGCCGTTGGGGCGTTCATAATAATTTTAGTCAATGGGTTTCGGAACGGGGAGAAGAAAAGTAGCGTTATATTAATAACGTGAGTGTAGCGCGGGGTGGGTATACTCCATTCGCGATTGGAGATTAGTATCTCTCCCTAAACAGTCTCGCGCGGAAACATCGACATATAATAAGCAGTTTTAAAGGAATGTTAAAAACAAAAAAGGCGAATTTAAGTTATTTATAAACATTAAAAACAACAATGGCTCAAGGTTTGATCCCTGGGGAACTCCAGGTGAAGTTGAAGAACAGTCAGATTGATGGCCGTTGTAAGTAACGTACTGGCGCCTATCTTGCATTTAAAACTGAAATAATCTTAGTAAGGGTTCATTAAAATCAAAATAGTTAAGTTTTTTTTACGAAAATATTATGGTTAATGCGGTGCGTGAAAATTCTTTAAGTTGATATATACTACATCAGCCTGACCAGGTTAATCAATTGGTGAATAAAGCAAAGAAGATTTCAAACATTTGTTCTCTTTTTCATGTTAATATGGAGATATGTAGTTGCTCTCTAACGGATAAATTGCAGCATACAAAGACATAGCGTCCGCGTGGATCACCAGACCCGACGCTTATTGGCTCGTCCCTGCGACGCGCCAAATCCGACACCTATCGAGTTTAATTGTTGTTTTTTTTGTTTCAGGCACACACCGAGCATGTACCCCCTGTCGCCGGGAGCTGGCTTCAGGAGTCCCTACCCCAGCACGTTACCGATCTCGACCAGCAGCCTGCCCAGCGATTTCTACCGGTTCTCCCCGACCGGGCTGATCCAGCCGCACCCAGGGCTGTCGCCGCACCCGCCCCACCTGTCCTCCCATCCCGCCATCGTCACGCCGGGGCCCAAACAGGAGCTGCCCGACCTGAACCACAGGTAAAATTTTTTATCACCACATTACGTGGTATTGCCGGCGTCTAGGAACAGAGGCTCGTGTCAGAGTTCAAATCGCGTCTATTCGTCCACTTTAAGTAATTGTGCTGTTTGATGACCAGTTATAGAATGGGTATAGTCTTTCCGGTGTCAATTGAAGAACGTCGTTGAAGATCGTTACGGTATGTACTAGGTTCGGTCGCTGACGCAGCAACTTGGCATTGAAATATTTGAAAAACTTGTTCCCATATTCATTTAGCCATACCCATATACAGACAGGTCTGGTCGAAATACACGTGGAGGTGGTAGAAATGTATACGCCCAGTTGAAGGATGCGAGCGCGGGCAAACGAAATCTAACACAACTGTATTGGGCTACTGGGCAATAAATCTCAGCTTTTGACAAGTGGTTGACAAATTGCCCAGCAGTGCAGTGCAGCAATGCGGAATTTGGTGTGATTTAGGTAATTTTATTTTTTTATAGGCACCTTCTATTAAACATTTATATTACAATTGCGAAAGGGAGAAATAATATTATTACAACATGGCATTTTGGAGATCTCTTGAAACGGAACAAAACGAAATTTACCATTAATAAAATTGTTTGAGGACATAAATAATTAAAATATGTTGTTCTATTTCTATAATTTTCTACACATTATATACAAATTATTATAATTTTTTACCTTTAGCAGAAAACTTTATTAGGGACGCCTATGAAACTCATTAAATTTGATTGCTCGGTTTTTTTAATATATGTTCAATTCACTTCGGAAAGACTATACTAGAAATAATTCTAATAACATAAAAAAAAACAGCAAACTTGGCATAAATATGGTATTTTAAGATTAAGATATTTTAATAGCGATCCGTAGATAATAAATCTAGGTTTTTTTTGGAGGTAGTATTGACCCTGAAAGGTTACACTTGGGGTGGGCCCCTTAAAGGTCACACTAGTGCGAATTGGAATTTTGCCAACTTTGAACCTGTCTTCTTTATTTTTAACGAAAACATGGATTTACTTTTAGCGGGTAAAATTTTCCGAAAATCGTATAAGTTCTGAATTTTGGTCCCTTTTCTGTAAGTTGATGTTTATTTAGCACTTTTTTGTGTAAAAATATTAATTTAAACATAAATATCGACATACATTTTACAATTAAACCATAAATGAAAAAAAAATTATTAATAATAACAGCCACACTTTTGCGCACACTAAAGTCACACTAGTGCGTATAGAAGGAACTTCGACAGCTGCTGAGAAATGACAGCTGTTAAATAAAAAAAACGGAATTCGCACTAGTGTGACCTTTGAGGGTTAATGACACAGTAGTTCAGCCATCATCTGCATAGAATAGATAGTTTATGATGAAATAATATCTTTTATGGAAATAGTGAATTAAAGAGGACTTAATTGGAGCCATGCGAACACCAGACATATTTAAATTTTGCTTCCATCACATTTTTTTTAGACAGAAATTATGTTAGTGTTTATAAAAATTTGAGTTTATTATGCGCTACAGCTGAGTAAAATAAAAATCGAACTTTATGCAACCAGTTCCACTTCTAATTCAACTTTGACGCAATATTGTGAAATAGGTCGTAATCATCTTCCATAGTTTATGGGTGTAATTGCAGTCGTTCCAATTGAAAGTCCTGGATATAAATATTTTATTTTATCATAATTTAATTGAAAAAGCGAAAGAAATCAAATTACTGTTTCAAACATAACTACTTGTAATCATTTATGGAGGCTCAGTGACAAAAGTGCATATACTTTGCGCGACCCCCATTTCGTGTACCAGCATTGGATTTTTCTTGTCCTGTCCGTCATTAAGGACTGCCGGATCCGAGAGGCAGCGTCGTCCGAACCCCTCGGTTCCATTGGCAGAACGGCCGCAAAAATTAGATCGAATCGGGCGCTAATTGCCGCCCGCGGTAATCCTAGTCGGGGGCGGCCATGCGAGAAATGAGATCCAAGATTGGTTATCGACTTTGCGGCCATTGGCCAGCCGTTGCCCGGCAACCGCATCTCGCCGGTGCCCGAAGGGTTGCCTATACGGCGGCGGTGGCAGTGGCGGCCTCGCTTCGTTTTTGTTTGGTTTTCATTTGACGAGGTATTTGTTCAAGCGCCAGGCTGCCGCCGTGTTCGACGATCGAGCCTTTGCGAGCAGCTGCAATTTGCAATCCAACGTGGGCCGGATGGAACTGTAGCTGCGGCGTGGGTTCTCTCGATTTTTTTTCTCGCCGGAATCGGTAATGAGGCCTTTTGATCCCAGAATTCGCGGCGGCCGGCGCTCGGCTCTCAATTTAGACATATTTTGCTCCCGTCGCAACGAAAATGTTATACTTTGCACAATGAAGTCTATTTTGTGGGGCTATTTGTTAATTTTTTAGGGTTTGTAAATTTATAACGTATTTTTAACCCTCAAAGGTCACACTAGTGTGAATTTGCGCCAGGTAGCAGCTGCCGAGGGTTCCCCCACCACGACAATTCCTTCTATAGCCCAAACAATCGAGCCGTACCACAGCTGGCTTCAGTCTGTTATTATCGGCCAAACTAGAGTCTGAAAAAGTCCGATCGGTGCGAATTCGCACTAGTGTGACTAGTGCGAAAAGTGTGACTGAATTTATATCATATAATCTAGAAATAAAGTGAATTGATATGCGAATGTCGAATTTTTTCACCTCATTTTACGTATCGAATAGACTAGAACATTGTTTATTTAGTTATAGTTACTAATTTATTAAGAATATAACTAATTACATTATTCGATTTCTCGGAAAATTTTACCCCAGTTTTGATATAAATACGTAAACCAATAAACCAATAAAGCCGTAAAGGTTGAAAGTTGGCACAATTCCAATTCGCACTAGTGTGACCTTTAAGGTGGCCAACCCTAAGTGTGACCTTTGAGGGTCAAGCTATGTTCAATCAACTGGGACTTCTGCAAGGATCTGTTTTAGGATGATTAGGGAATCATATAGGGACATTATTTAGCCACGTATATAGGGTGTTACAAATTAGTAGGTCGAGCCGTTAACCACATATTCTTTGGAATAAAACAATGGAACTTTTCTTATGTTACTTTTCATTTCGGAGCCCTATTTTCAAAATACGGGGTGTCAAAATCAAAATTTTATAAATTATTTTGATTGATACGGCGATTCATGAGTACTATAACTCCCCTTTCCTTCGTTCGCGGTTTGATATTTTACACTAAAATTACACGGAAAGTGTGTCGACTTAAGACAAAAATGTGCCAAATTTGAAACAAATATCTCTAAAATCAGCGGAGCGGAGCTATCAATAAAAATAATTTCTAAAATTATATGCTACCAGTACATAAAAAAAGACTCAACTCGATAGACAAGATATAACACGCGCAATTTGAAAATTTCCGTCCTCTTTGATCAAACCTCGTAAATGATTTATATTCCGAAAACTAAGAGTGGTATAATCTTTCCGATATCAATTGAAGAACCAAGAGGTTGACAGTTGACCAGGTTCGGTCGCTGACGCTGCAACTGGGCATTGAAATATTTGAAAAACCTTTTCCCATATTTATTTAGCCATATCCATATACAGGTCTGGTTGAAGGAGGTGGTAGAAATGTATACGCTCAGTTGAAGAATGCGAACACGGGTAAACGAAATACGAACACAGCCGCATTGGGCCACTGGGTAATAAATCCCAGCTGTTGACAAATGGTTGACAAATTGCCCAGCAGTGCAGTGCAGCAATGTGGAATTTGGTGTGATTCAAGTAATTTTAATTTATTATAGGAACCTTCTATTAATCATTAATATTGCAATTGCAAAAGGAAGAAATATTATTACAACATGGCATTTTGGAGGCCTTTTGAAATGGAACAAAACGAAATTTATCATCAATATAATAAAATTGTTTGAGGACATAAATAATTAAAATATGTTGGCCAAATGAACATACAATAGAAATTTTCTACATATAAATTATTATAATTTTTTACCTTTAGCAGAAAACTTTTTTGGGGACGCCTATGAAGGTCATTAAATTTTATTGCCAGGCGTTTGTTTACATGTTTAACTGACTTCAGAAAGATTATGACATAGGTGTCTTCCCTATTTTTATTTCAATTCCTGAACGCACCCTTACGAATTTATTTCTGTAAGAGTACGCCCGCTCCATCTACCGATGAGGGTTGGAAACCGCCACCCCTTCGACATAGAAATCTGCCTTCCCATCCCCCAAGGTCCGCCATCGGCCGCTCGGCGTCAAGCGTCTGTAAAAATCCATCCCGGAATCTCGGGTCAATCAATAATTCCCTTTGATAAGGCCCAGCCGACAATGTCGTGCATTTTTTATCGGGATATCTTCAGTAAGCGGAACGGCCGTTCTTTATGCGTTTCCGTCCTTCGCTCCACTTCGACGCTAAGTGGCGGCCTTTTAGGAAACTCGTATCTTTCAGTCACCCGAAATATTCATATACAGGGTGTACGAGTCAAAAGTTATGTGAAAGTATCATCTGAATATTTTCAGAAAGGACGCGTGTACTGTTAAGAGAAAAGAAAAAAATAAAACGGCGCATAATTGTCCGTAACAGAAATATTATCAAAAGTTTTTTAGTTCTGCTTATTTCAGCTTGTTCTTTTTACTCGTGTGTCAAATTTTTGGTACGATTTTTTCATGTCAAATTTGCATTTTCATTCGACAAGTAAAAAACTCATAGAATTTTATTCCGTCATTACTGTTTTTATATAATTCTAAATCTTCAACTAGAATCTTCGTAGGTTTTTATTTACACTTTCGTGTTTTCGTCGGTGCGACACGTTCCGATATTCAAATGTTTTTCATGGATTACTAAGAAAAATATTTTTATAATCCGACATATTTATTTGCTTATCGAACCGCGTCCGCTTCGCGACGATTTTTCTTGCTCTTCCGCTGATTTTTTTAGACTGTTTAGTTTTTCGTTCGTCCTCGCAGTCAATTAAGTTTATTTATTTGCTGGCTCGTATTCCCCGGGATCGTTACGGAGCGCCTCTCTCTGAAATAAAAATATTCCGGCGGCTGCTCGCAGTTCTTCTACCCCCCCGCAAAAAACAGAAAAGGACGGAGATAAATCGCAGGATCAATCCATCAAATGGGACGGCGCGACATTTAACGATGTACCTGCCTTCTCTATCTAACAAGTAACAACACTATCTCGACAGGGACGGAGCTGGACAGAAGCGCCTTGGCCTCCGCTTCAACCGATCGTATATTTAAGTTACAGAAACACGGTCAATATTTCATAAAAAAAAAGGCAAACAGTAGCCGCTACAAGCGTGAACGAAGCTATCTTTAATTTGCGGCGGAGGTTTCATTTTTTTAATTACAAAATATTGAAAATCGGTTGAAATTTCTCTTAAAAAAATAAAATGGCAACTTTCTATCCTTAGTATTAACCGAGATGCTCTAACACGACATCGAAAATATAATGCTGTAAGGCTAAATGCATTTGAGCCTTAATGGTAGGATGGACAGTGGAAAAATATGGAAAAGTTTCCATTTCTTTTTATTCTCCTGGACTCTCTTTTTGATTTTAACACATTAAAAAAAATCTAAATTAAACTAAATTTATAAATCTGCCACTTTAATCAGTACGGTGGTAATAGAAGTTAAATAATCTTTAAAATTGCCACGCCCTAAAATAATTGATCCACACGTGGTTCTTAGATTTTAATATTTGTTCCTTATTGAACAAGAATAATTAAGGTGCTCAGTTGATTTTTGCTAAAAAAAATAGGCCTGTTTGGACGGACAGTTTTCAGAGATGTCCACAGAAAAATCCGAGACTGCTTAAGGGAGCGCCCGGCCCTGCGCCCGCCGATAGGAGCTGTCTATTGGGCATTTTGAACTCGCTACGTTATTAAATCGCACACAAACCTGTCGCGTCTGCAATCGTACAATCCATTTGCCGCAATTAAATCTGTGATATATTCGAGGGCAATAAATAATCTAAGTAGGCGAGATCGCGCGTTCTCCTCAGTTCGGCTCGGCCTGGAAATCCGTCGCGATATCCGCGTCCCTGCCACGTGCTTCATCTGTTTCCATTCAACCCAAACAAAGGACGAGCGGGCACAGCCATTCATATTGATTTTCCGTGATGAACGGCACATAAAAAACTTGTTGATCCTCGCCGCCTTGACGTCTCCCAATCCAGTCCTTCCAATCGTTTTTAAGCCCTAGTGAGACTGACCCGAATATATTCGCATAGTTTTTCTGCCGTCATGGATACCCCCGAGGAGCCATTGAATTTAACCGTCAAGAAAATGCCAATCGCCATCGTCGCACCGTTTTCCGTCGTAGACCCCAAATCAAACAACAATAACAACAATAATAATAACAATAATAATAATAATAACCAATCCCACGTGTCCGACCTAAACAAATGTGAGGAAGATTTACCTGAAGACCTCTCCCTTAAAAATAAATCCTCCAGTGACCAAGGTCTGGACTTGACGAAAAACAGTAATTTCGAAAAGTCGAACTTGAACCGCAACCTCCAGCTACGCAGCTACTTCTGCAAAAACGAGGAAACTCGAAGTCTGTACGACAGAAACACCTTTAACGACAACAACTACAACGACAACAAACTGGTATACGAAAATTCGACGTCTGAAATAGAACGGGACACCTTCTACTCGTTCCTGAACAGCTTGGACAACAAGTTCTTGTCCATGTGGTACATGAACACT
This sequence comes from Anoplophora glabripennis, assembly GCF_000390285.2. NCBI lineage: Eukaryota > Metazoa > Arthropoda > Insecta > Coleoptera > Cerambycidae > Anoplophora > Anoplophora glabripennis. The sequence continues at coordinate 64,492 of NW_019416313.1, forward strand.
ATCCTGAACCAACAGAACCCCTACCTGAACCTCACTAGTTCCCCCTACCGGACGAAACCGGACACTTCGCCCGGTTCAAACAAGATACTGAACAACCTCTTGGATAAGAAACCGTACGCGAGCTACAAGTTTCCGATGGACTTTGACGCTCTCATTAAGAACGAGATGCAGCCCGAGAATAGTGAAGCCAAAGGGTTATTTTTTTTCCAATAAATTATACTGTAGCACTATTAAAAATATAGTACACAAGTACCATTGGATTTTTTTATGATATGGGCGTAATCAGGTAAAGATTTTACTAACTCTTATTGATTTCAGGTCGCAAATGGACCACAAGAACAACATTGACGGGAAGAACAACCAAGACAGTAACGAGAAGAAGAAGCCTCACATAAAGAAACCCCTGAACGCTTTCATGTTGTACATGAAGGAGATGCGCGCCAAAGTGGTGGCCGAGTGTACCCTGAAGGAGAGCGCCGCTATCAACCAGATTCTGGGACGACGGGTAAGGCCGATATTATTTTCTTTGTGTGCTGTGTGGAAAGTGATTGGTACGACTGAAAAGAGTAATGCATTTGGAGACCCTTTAGTAAACGAAAACGTTTTTTTTTTTGTTGGACTTCAAATGAACTACTCGCGGGTCAATATCAGCACTTCTTTCAATGTTGGTGACAATGAAAGGGTTGCTGCTACTGCTCTGGGTTGATTTTGAAAATGATTCGAGTTTACGTTTCAAGGACTAATACCTGCATCTTCAATTATTATAAATTTGTTTAACTAATATTTTAGTTTTTAGATAAAAAATGTTTATAGGTACATATCGACGCTTTAGTACGAAAACATGCTATCTCAAATTTCAGTTGGAAAACATGCTATCTCAAATTAAGCTTGGAAATCATGCTGACTCAGATCTTTAGGTAAAAACATGCTATCTCAGTGTGACTAGAAATTTAAGTTGGTTTGATATCAAAATTAATAGCGTACTTTTATCTAATTTAGAGTCGCTACTCTTGGTAGACTTATTTTTCTTTTTGGGATGCACAATTTATTCTAAAAGTAATTTTGTATGCCTAAGGAGACTGCAATTATATAGAAGAATTATATAGTGGACCAGGCTAGGCCCCAAACTCCAGTTCCGAAACGTTCTTACTGCACCTCAATAAAAACAAGGTAGCCGCGTTTTTGCATAGACTTTGGAAATGAAATGCAGGTATGCGACACTTTTATTACCGGTACTTTATGATCTGCTGGTGATAAACATGTGTGCATGGGGAACCGCGGAAATGTGCACGTGCAAATCATATGCGCCCGTCGCATCGATATATGTATACATATCATTCAACTTTATACATTATATTTATATTCTGGTTATGATGTTAAGTCTATTAACAAAAGTAAGAGTAGTGGCTATATATCAGGTAAGAGTGCGCTATTAATTTTCATATCAAAGCAAACTTGTATGAAAAAAATCGAATAATTTTTAGTAATAACAAACATTTTTATATATTAAGGTATACACTATTTTTTTTATAATTTGTTATTTCAAAAAACGTCGAGTAATGTACGTGTTGCAGTATACTGCATATTATTCTGTTTTTTTTTTAATTAACAATTTTGTCGTTTATAACAGTAACTTAACAAAATTAATTGAAAAATGTTGAATAAAAAAAATAATATACAGTGTACCTGAACATAAACATTCCTTACGTTTTTAAAAATATATTATATAAGTTTATTATAAATGCAAGGTTTCAATCATTCAATGTGCCAACTTATTTCTAGTCACACTGAGATAGCATGTTTTTACTTAAAGATCTGAGTTAGCATGTTTTCCAAGCTTAATTTGAGATAGCATGTTTTCGTACTAAAGTGTCGATATGTACAAAGAGAGGTATTGGTTTACACATTATAAATAAACCGTATTTTTGTCTGTTATATAACGCACACAATATTTATTGTTTTTGAAAAATTGATATCGGTAAAATACAGGGTGTTTCAAAAACATATGTCGGAAAATTAAGGTATGTTACTCTTTGGTTCATTTTAAGTTTCCTTCATTTATCGACATATGTTTTCAAACACCATATATACCTTCGAACGAAAATGTAGAATTTAAATAGCTTTTTTAAATGTAGATTACAGATCTGATAGATATTATGAAAACACTTTAAATCCTAACCTAACTATTAAAATGTATGTCGCGAGGTTCGTATCTGGGGCCGTACACAAGAGAACTATTCTCTTGTGTGCGTCTGGGAGAGTTGTGCGTTTCGGAAGAGGCAAAACTACGGTTAGAGCGTATCAGAGTGAATGTGAGCGTTCCGGCGAGTATGTAAACTGTGTAATTGCTTAGTGGCACTCGCTGACCCGCGAGGAGCAGGCCAAGTATTACGAGAAGGCGCGCCAGGAGCGCCAATTGCACATGCAGCTGTACCCGGGCTGGAGCGCACGGGACAATTACGGTTACGGCACCAAGAAGAAGAAGCGAAAGAAAGAACGAACACCGATCGAGTCGGGAGGTAGTTATATACCGCGCACCCTAAGTCTAGAGTGCTCTGAGTCGTGTGACCCGAACCTCCGCGGCAAACTGACCGTCTTGGCCAAAATTCGCTTTTTATATGGGACGGTTGTACGAGCGGATGGTCAGATTGCTGGAAGTGTCAGGCCACACGATGGGTTTAAGTTAGGGATTAGCTCGGAGATGGGCTGTGTCGTAAATCCGCGCGAAGCCGGCTTTCTCTGGATAGGTTACGAGTCTGTGGTGACGTCATTCCGTGGTAAGCTGACGCTAAATGGGCTCTGAACAGTTTGACGCTTGGATCTAGTCGGATATTTCACTTGAACGAAAGAAAAAAATATATATGGAAGAAAAAAATTAGACAATGACAATGTTACGGAAGAACGATTTGACTATGTTACACCCCTGCACAGATCTCGTACCATCCGGTGAAGGTCGTCAAGCGCGGGTGGTCCTTCCCGATCCAGACGATGTTTACTGTTCAATTGCTTGGAGTACTAACATTGCACTCGATTCTAACTGCTGCCGGAGCCCGAGGACGAGGACGGGTGCAGGCAGGGACGTCACGCGTTCCTTTGTCGCCTTCGTCGTCGTCGTCGCCGGCTCCGCAACCCCACCTTCGCTCCGGGAGCTCTGACCGACGTGCATAATCGCGTGAGAGCAGAATGGGTCGGTGGCGGCCAAGGCTGGGGGGCCGGCATGGCGATTCTTGCGCGGCTTCTTGGTGCCCTGCCGGTACGACACAATGCTGACTCTGTTCTGTTTAGTGGCACGCGCTGGGCCGCGAGGAGCAGGCTAAGTACTATGAGCTGGCCCGCCGCGAGAGGCAGCTGCACATGCAGCTCTACCCCGACTGGTCGTCCCGCGCCAACGCCACTCGCGGCAAGAAGAGGAAGCGCAAACAAGACCCCGCCGATGGAGGTAGCCACCCTCGCAACTTACTATCTCTTCCGCGGCCGCCTGGATTCGGGGAGGGTGCCCCCTCGGCCTCCGGTACCGTCTGGAATTGGGTAGTCGCCGCGTTACGCTGGTGCTGTCTTTCCAGCTATTGCACAGTCGATTTTAAGTACAAGCCAACAAAAAAAAAAGCAAAACATCTTCCTGTGGTATCTTTGAAGCTGATCAATCGATCAGTTTTGAAGGAAACCACAAGGAGATGAACCCGATGATAATTTATCCACTTGCTGTGCATATGGTACGACTGGATCAAACGACAGACTCCATACCGTGGTACTTTTTCGACTGCCCAAACGACTGATGGTATCAGAGGGCGGGAGACCTGCACTTCTTCCAATTCAGGCTGTCGTGCTTGTTTTATCTTAGTAACTTGCGAGCCGTACCTATTCTATTATTATATATCTATATATTATTGCATGTTTTGGGGTAATCGGTTGGCCGGCCGGGACCTATTCTGCCGAGGGTCTAGCAGACCCCATGTTGGTTGGACTCGTCGTATGCACGTTTGTCAGCAGCCTGCATGTCCCTCAGTAGATTATACATCCCTGTTTATTATTTTTTTTTTACTTTATCCAGCATGTCCCTCTCCATGCCATCCACCTTAGGTCGAGTCTCTTATCTGTTAGATCATATTTCACAATTTTTGTATTTAGGTATTTTTTAGCTTAGTCCATCCAAGTAGCACTGGTCACTCGTCATCTTATTTTTAGTATGCTTCTAAGATAACTTTCAAGCACCAAAACGTGTATTAAAATTATTAACAGTAGATTTATTTGAATATTTGTAGAATTTTTTAAAACGGATGCAACTGATTATTATAATTTATATCGTCTAAAGTTTTAGATATTTAAAATTTAAAGTCTTTATGGTCAAATTTAATGTTTATGCCACTTAACTACTTCCATATCCCAATTTTTTTTAATTCGTAAGATAAAACAATTTTTCATATTTTCATAAACTTTTTACCTACGTAAGACCAGTGCATTTATATTATCACAAAACACAAAATATGTAGTTCAGTAGATAGCGGGCTGATTAAAATTATTTAATTTCTAAGAAATACTATTTTATCTGTAATTTACATCATTCCTTCTTTATAGGATACAATCTTTGTAAAGTGTACGTGTTCCTCACAGTAATATGTTTCAGTTAATCGTAATAATTTGTTAATCAGCCCTTATGCATGACTTGAAATTTTAATTAAAGCGTTTATACTGACTATCTCTCTTCATACGAACAGGTAACAGTATGAAGAAGTGCAGAGCCAGATACGGATTGGATCAGCAGAGTCAGTGGTGCAAGCCTTGCAGGTACGTCGTTTACGTTCGATTACCCTACTTGTATATATTTCTTGATATTGCACGCTTATTGTTTTGTACTTTGGAATAAATTTTATTTTATACTTGCAACCAAACTGATTTTGGTTACAAATTTACGTGTGTTTGTGCGAGATAGGTGATTTTAAGCGCTTCTCAGTTTGGTTCGATGTACCTTTGCTTTTACGTACGGGCTCGTATGAGAAAGATTGGAGTTTATGCGAGCCCGTACGTGTCCTTGATTTCTTGGTGTTTCTTAATCTATGTGGAAAGACTTCTGTTTTTTGTAATTATTATTTGTGTTAAAATTTCCGGAAGACACTGTTGGCAAGTCCTTTTTTTGTGCGTACGTATCAGAAAATGTGTCTTCCCACAAAGACGATAGGACTCATCAAACTTGGCTTAGTTAATGTGCACTGTACACTGCTGTTGAGTAGAACAATTGTTAAGTGCAAGGGGCTTAAATCGGTCTGACTCTTAAAATAGACACATTTTCTGATGTAACCATGCACTTTTTACCCTACTTTTAGTTCTACTTGTTCTTATTATTATTATTATTATTATTATTATTTCTATTATATATTTATGTGTCCTTTTCTGTGTATTACTGTTTTGTGAATGTCAACGCACCCACTCGGGTGTGGACTTGCATTCGTTGAGTGTGTGTTGGTGTTTTTTTTTGGGGCCCCCTTGTACATTTAACGATTGTTTAGTCCCGAGAACAGCTCACACGGAGGCGGAACCTCGGCGGTCCATGGGAGCCTTTTGCACACCACGGGAGGTGCTACCACCACCCAGTCTCCTCAGGAACCCACTTACGTCAATCTATAGCAAAACGTCGGTTAGTCAACAGCAGTGTTGGTGTTCAGTGTTAGATAGAATGTTTTACGTTGTTTTTGTTTTGAACTTGATTATTTTCAGTTGATTTTTACTATAAACGTGCTACATACGACAAAGAATTTTTAATTCGAGGAGGCGCGGGGTAATTTTCGTAAACTCCAGTTTCTTCATCCATACACCGATGTTAATGTTTAATTTTCATTCACCGATCTGGAATATGTAAAGCTTTATAATTCCACGGTCCGTTTCAATTTTGGTTTGTCTTCTGTGTATGGTGAAGAGCAGCTGTGCTGTAGATTTGCATTATTTACCCGAGAACCGTCTTTGTCGTTGTACCCCAAAAGGTTATTTTTTGCTACTCGAGCATGTATTTTTTAACTCCACACCGTCACCACATAACGTTTAGTTTTAACAGAATTGCATGACAGATTTTAGCGGCCAGCATGACCAGTTTTCTTTAAACACATCCCGCCGACATTTTTCCGATACCGCCATCCCCTAACGTTGTCTAAAATGTGTACCTGTTTCCAGGCGAAAGAAGAAGTGTATACGATATATGGAGGCAGGAGATGGAAATGATGGGAATCAATCCGACGACAACCTAGGCAGCTGCGGCAGCATGGGGGACGCCCACACCCCTCCCGAAGACGACAACGAGAGCTTGAATCAGTCGATGTCGAGTCCCGGGGGTCTGTCCGCCCTGAGCAGCCTCACCAGCCCAGGAGGGATGGTGTTGCCTAGTCCGTCGACCAGTGTGGCGAGTCCCTCCGTCAGCGTGGCGAGTCCCTACATGCTGCAGAGCCCCCTGACGCCTCACGATTCGTTCGACGTGAAGCTGCCTCCTCCGCCCCTCCATCACCAGCCGACTCGGAATCCCGTGGGGACTAACCCGCACGACATCAACAATCCGCTCAGTGTTAACCAGTTGACGGGACAGTGCGTCAGGAACGATCCGGCCGACACAAACGGTAACAAAGAGACGGCTCGTTCGATAATTAGTGTTACGTAGCCTTTAGTGAAGGGGCTCGAGGGTAAGGATAGCCTGAAACCACCTGTGATCGTCGTAACAGCTCGTCTAGCGGGCCAGCAACTGTTGGGACTGAGTCCGAGAGCTTCGGTGGAAGGGACTGCGTTTGTATGTGGGGCGATGCAGCGCGCTGATCTCATTAGACTCGAGTGCTGCGGGTTTTTTTTACTATGTAACATAAATGTCATTTGCCAAATTCACCTCTATATATTATATATATATTATAAATATCCCTTTATATTTTCTAGTTATTTATCGAGGGTTGAATGGTGCCACCGAAATCAACGTACTTAAAAGTGTTCCGTATCTTGTCGCCAGAGTTCATTGGGAATAAGTATTTGCGGTACCAAGTAGACTTTACAAGATATACGAGTACAAAAAAATTTGTAACCTTACTTTTGAGTCGCATTTTCCGTAAAAGATTTTTAATTTTTCAAACAAAACGACAGTTTTTATATTACAAAGATTTTTTTTGTGTGGGCCGTAGGTCTATCGTCTTATTTTTGAGATACAGAATGCCAAAAATTAAGTTTTAGCTATATTTTTTCCAAAAAAAAAAAAACTAATGCATGAAATTTTTTAAGAATTTGATTTAATTTAAAAATTAAATCAATAACTTATTATTTTTTTATTAATTTTTTCATTTTCATTACAAACGTGACGCTGCTTTGAGTACTTTGAGAAATTTTAAAGTATGATTAGAAATACACTGAAACAAATAGACGGCGCGTGAGATCTCATAATTTAATTAATCCGTTCCCAAGAATTCTGCCGTTAATTGAAAAAAACGATCTGCGGCTGCACCATCCGACCGGATTTTTCACACTATATAGTTTAAATTTATGTTCCTTGTGCCAGAGGTTACTAACGCTACTTTTATTGTTTTCATTTTCGTTATTCAGAGAAAATTCGCGAAATAGCAACAATAACTGTTTAGCGTTATCCAATTTTTATTGTTTTTTACCTACCAGACATGAAATACAGAATAGATATGTTTAGGATGTATATTAATGCAGACAATGTAATTACTTTGTACATAGAGAAAATGTTATATAAGAAAATACTATCTTTGTAAAATTTATTAATCTTTGACTTTTTGAAATTTTATTTGTTAAATCTCGGCGAGCCGATGGATTTACGTTATTTCCTTTGGGTTCCGTTGTATTTCCAAAGCTAAATTTTATCGTTTCTCGGCATTTCTCCGAATGCAATCCTTTCGCTGCAATATCCGGTCCTAATTTGTAGTTTTTATTCGCGTCAGGCGGGGACAAAATTCTATTTAGTTTTCGTGTTGTGTAAATACGTTCTTAAGATTCCGGCATCAAGAAAATTATTCGACAGGTTCACCTTTTCAGCGATCGACAGAATAGTAAGATTTACGCAGGAGATTCTTAGAGAAAGGCGTTCGTGTTCAGTACTTTCTTTAGTATGAAAATGAAACATGTGATATTTTATACTATTTAATATAAACATTACGTTTGGCTTCCCTCAGGATTTTGCATTTACCGAGTTCTCCGCCGCCACCAAAAGCTCCTCCGGAATCCGTCGACTTGATTTTATAAATAGAGCCATAAATGATTACAAGCCACATGACCGGAAATTAAATCTGGGTAAAATTAAGGCAATAAGTTTACATTAAAACGCAGTATTCTGTTTGTCACTCTTTATTGTAAACGAATCGTTGATATTGACGACACATTTTTGGTTGATAGTACCAGTTGTGCAATGTTGGTTGCATAAGCACGGCGGTCACTTGCTTGTAATCATTTATGAACTTTCGACTTTGATAAATTAAGCTATTTTTAATATTCCAGAAAAGAGAAACTACCGCCTTTCTTTTTTTGCAGAAATTTTTTTTATTCCTTAACGTATTTTTATTAAATCGTGCCGATAGTGCGAGATGACAATTATAACGTGCAATGTTCCGTCGTGAGCGATCGGTAAGTTTTTGGTGGCGGCGTCTCGGGCGAAAACAGACACACCGGCTACGGTCTTCCAAAAGCACGAATCGCGCCCCATCTTAAAGAGATTAACTGTGCCATATTCCGTAAGGGGCGAAGTTTGGAAGGCCGCAGTCGCTCCGAAACGTGACTGCTTAGGTTTTATGAAACTACGTTTAAGTTTTTGGATAAGTGCAATGTAAATGTCTATATAGTACGTTTTTTCCTGTAAAGAGGTAAAGTCGCGCGTACCCACTTTTATTTAACCGAGTCACCTCTTACTACCGACTGCGGCAGTTCGTGGTCCTTTACAGGCAAGAATGGAGTAAACTGAAACACTTTTTGAGTTTTTTTTTTCGGTGGGTCGGGGCGCCCGGCGCGTCTGTTGATGTTTCTGTTTGTACGTGATTTATGTTTTGCCGGCCGAGGCGCGTCCGGCCCACGGCGTACGTTTCGTGGGGCGGCATTGTGAATGCCCCTCATCGATTGTACCCATTTATAGAGAGTAAATGAATATACATATATAAATAAATTTAGAAATTAATATTAGATGTTAATAATGTCTTTGTAAGTAGCATCTGTTCGTAACACCGTATAGGTTAGGTCATTCAATACAAAACCTCAAATATTACAAGTGTTTTATTGTTCTCGACATACAACATTTCACCAAAAAACCCTTTTTATTACAAAAAATTCGAAATGAAAGCATTTAAGGACGGGAATTATGATTTTAGTTATACAGACTTCATAAATGATTACAAGCCACTTGAACACCCAGCTTAGGCAACCAACATTGCACGGCTGGTACTGTAAACTAAAAATCCAACCAATTTTAATGATTCGTTTACAATGAACAATGACAAACCGTTACGCCTACGCTCGAGATAATGCAATTGCCGATTGGTTGGATAGAATCTTGTGAAAAATTACACCAAATCACCAGCCGGTGAAATGGAATGCTGTGTTCCAACGTAACCTTGATCTTACTGTTTCAATAAACGAAATTTAATTGCCAACGAAATGTAATTATTTTTTTAAACAAAATTATCAGTCAGGTGGCTTGTAATCATTTATGAAGGCTCGGTATTTCGCGTTACAATGAAAATTGTGGTGTATTGTATATTACATCTCTTCTATTCCATAAAAATAAAATATTTCCAAACCCCATTCAATTAGAGAGAAGTCTCTCGATCATAGAAACATGCTTAGAATAAAAAGTCAAAGTTTGTTGTAAGGTAAAATTTAAGTACACAGGAAAGCTGTAAAAATATCCTACTTTTTAATGAACGTAGGGTTGTCGAATTAAAAAAATGTAGTTTTTTTGAAAATTGTACTATAAATTTAGCAGCAAAACTGAAAAAAAAACTATTTTCTGAAATTCCAGGCTTCATAGTTCAAAAGTAATAGAATTCCCCGACTTTTCCAGATTTTCCCTGACTTATAAAAAAAAAAATCTAGGTCACTTGCGTTTCATACACTAATTGGTGTTTATGCATTCAATTTTTTCTCGACGACACCATAATCTTTTTTATACCTTAACGACTTATTATAAAGGTTTCAAAACCACAAATAATTTTCTCTTTCAAGAACCCGGCTTTCACAAAATTTCCAGTTGCAAACATCAAATTCCCTGACTTTCATGAATATTTTTAAAATTCCCCGACTATTCTGTTTTTTATGAAGAATAACAAATTCTCTGACATTTTCCGGTATTCCTGGTTTTCCCGGCCGCTACGAACCCTGAATTCTGTCCTGTTCTAGTCCAGTCGATTTAGTCCAATCATCGCGATTGCGGTCATTTTCCATGAACCCCAAAATTTTTTCACATATGAGCTACAAATATGTTATAAAAAAAATAAACATAAAACACACCACAGAAATGAGATAACCCCCAAATCCAAAGCCAAAGGCTGTGCGGAAGGGGGCTACACTTGTAAAAACGTGGACAAACACCCATTATCCATTGACATTGCCAGTGCCGAGGCCAGGGATCGAACCCGGATCAGAATAGGAAGCCTGGCTGAGAAATGCTTGCCACAGCACTCTCGACCGACTACGCTACTGTGGCGATGTAGAATCAACATATTAAAATGCACAAGCACCACATAGTGGAATTTAAGTCTCAAAAAACGTTTTTTATTTGTTTTTCTTCGATATCTAGGTTGAATCACATTCTAGAAAATGTAAGAACATATAATAAAACAATTGACTGTTGCTTTTTGAAGATATAAATCAAACTTTTGTTTTAAATGGAACACCCTGTATATTTGTCGCTATTTGGAATTGGAAAGTTATTTGTTTGTGGCACAGTTTTGGTTTTCTTCTTTATTTTTAGGGAATTTTACCACCTTTAGTTTCTTTTGAAAAAAGAAACTGAAATGAAGTCAGAATAAGTTCAGAAAACTATTTTCATAAAAATAACTCTTGATGGATCCATTTGGCGTAATGGGTTATTTCACCAATTTTTTAAATTTATTCACAGGTGGCAAAACACCCAAAATTTAAAGAACAAAATTATATATTTGCTTTGATAAATGCACGATATTTTGGTTTGTTTATTGTCCCTTCACAATAAGTCAAGGTTTCTATTAAATATCTTCTATTATAAATCTTTGTTTTTTGACCGATTTCAAAATTTGCAGGATAAAAACAAATTCTATGTAACTGTAATGCTGCTATTTTTATTAATGCAATTTACGGCCAACTAGGACACGTTTTTTTGACGTCAAAACAGCTAATTCGTATTAGAGATTTTTTTTCCAAAAAACATGTATTCTAATTTGGCATCCCTTAAAATATCTTATCACCAAATTTCATCAAATTCGATACATCTTCAGATGAGCACTAGTTGGCCGTGTATTGCATTAATAAAAAACAGAAGTATTACAGTCAGGTACAGTTTTTTTTACCCTACATTCCCAAATAAAAATTTTTTAAATTGGCCAAAAAATAAAGGAGTTACAGGCTTGTATCATATTTAAGCGCGACACTGTATATTTAGGGGGCATTTTTATACGGAATTTTCAGTTAGGAACAATATCTCTTCACTGTACCAGTTATGCAAGTGTTATTTAGGTTATCAGACTGATTACAAGCTGACAATACATAGAATAGCATATTTTTGCTTATTGTGATTATCGTTAGGTTTCCTGAACTTTATCCGCCTGTTGAACATACAGATAATTGTGTACGATACTATCAACATAATCACACCCCGCAGAATACTTTGATGAAACTAATTAACACACGAATTAATCATAATTATTGAGCATTTTTACAAAATTCTCGACAAAACAGGAAAGGAACACATGATTTTTACATGTGCCCATGTTTTCGGAGATCTTTCAATGTGAATAAATTAAAGGAATCCTTGTATTGCAACATTTTTATAGTTTAGACGGATTTTCCTGTTCTAACATTGTCTTGGGTCCAATTCTGAGGCCCAAATCCAGGGTTCGGCTCTATGTTTTTAGGGAGTTCTAATGGTAATTTTACGGGCGCTCTTGGGGGTTTTAGTCTTTTATAATGAGACATTTTTTTTTAAACAGAGAATTGAAAGATTTGTTCAATAAATTTAACAGCGAAACCATATCATCACAGTGGCTCCAAGGCAATCTTGACCTATGTAAGGATCGGTGAATAAACTAAACTATCGTTTAAACAAGACAAATACATGACATGTATATATCACTGCAATCATAAAAAGACAGGAACTAAAAAAATCTAGAAACATATAGTTTGGTTGCAAATGCAAGCATATTGTTTTTTTATATATTTTTTTGAAATCAAAGCAAAAGGAGGAGGGCCCCTAAGAAACTTTCTTGGATTACTGATTACAATTATGAATTCAGAATTACGAAATTCAAAGTGGCTAATCAAATTTGCACAAACATGTATGTATAATTATTGATTTTTTCTTTTTCGTTTTATTCAATGTCAAAGTGTGTCATCTCATTTAAGGGGGTGGAGGAAAGGAGGGTGAGGGGGTTGGTCCATTTCAGCCAACAATAAATTAGGCCAAAAATCGGTCTTATGGCCCTTCTTCTTTCCTAAAACTTTGGTTTCGTACAAAAAAATAAATAACATATTACCCATGTTGTGACCGACGGTGTACATTTAAAATTGAATTTTTGCCGCCTAAATTTGGAATCTGCCCACCACACTATACGTAGTTTTTTACTTATATTTCCCATGTTAGGCAACCATATATACTTCAGTGGTGAATAATATGTCACATACTGATGATGATTAATTTTAGATATTTGTTAGTTTCAGTTTAAAATTTATAGAGTAAAATTTCTGTCAATATTTTGAATTTTTTAAATTAATTAGTACATCATTATAATTTTATTTGAACTTTGATTATTTCAATTTTCAAACTGACTATTAAATGTCTGTTGAGATATTCAATATCTAACAGTAAGAAAAAAAATCACAATAAAAACAAAATCATTGCACATAATACATTGAATAAAAAAAAAATACGTTCATTAAAGAATACCCTACATTATTTACAAGGTAAACGCCAAGAGTAGGTTGAATTGGCGAAATTACACAAAAAAAAACTCCCATTCCATTCACCATTCCATTCCGTTCTCTGCCCGCGTATCTCGTTTTGCAACAATGAAAAGATTTACTTCACCTATCAGCGCCAGGATCGCGCCGTTCGATTTCTCCGAAATTTTAATTAACCACCGGTGGGAACCTAGGCGGTCGCCGACCAGCGGCACATTTTTTCATCAACGAGTCGGACACACCCCATTAGCCGGGCAAATAAACGACGCAGATCTTATCTCGGTAATTGCATCGCCGGTGCATTTCTAATCCGCCGACGGCCCGGGGGCGATGACTATTCCCGCGCTGAGAGAAAATGAGAAATACGTTGGTTATTTCGCCATCGTGGTACGGCAGACTAATAATACGTATTTCCCAAGTTGCACGCACATGACACGAAAGGAAACGCCTGAGCTGGAAACTGACAAATCGAGAAATGAAATTATATAACGTTGGCGGATCAGATCAAGAACTCTAATTTATTTGTGGACTTACTGCCCATTATTTTGGAACTCAGGTATAATCATCGGCCTCATACTACGACCGGCATTCTAAGTGACAAAAAATCCAACCAGATGGCTGCTGGTACACGCACAGGCCGCAACATCAGCCTTCCTTTTAGGGCGGCCGCGGAATAATATACTCTACTCGAAGAGGTATTCGATAAATGCAGCGGTAATTAAATAATCTGGCGAGAAAAACAATTGTGTAACATGGATACCGGCGTTTATGGGTTAATTTTATCATTAAGAGACGCGAAATGCGGTATTGCCTCTTCAGGTGATGCCGCGATGCTTTTGTCGTACCGGGCGATTTGATTCTATGAGGATGTTACTACTTGTCGGAATATTATACCAAATAAGGTGCAACAAGAAAATCTGACCTCGATTTTAGGCAATAACTTATTAAAATTTTTGTACAGAAATGTAAAAATACTCTACCCAAATTGTACGAAACAGAAAACACTCGGTCATCAAAAAATAATTGTTCAATCTTCTTTTATTTTTATTCCTAACTCTACGCTGATTAGCTGAATGAAATGTCGTGGAAAATTACATCAATCACAAGCCGGTGAAAGGGAATAATACGTTTTCCTATTTGCACGCGCATGACACGAAAGGAAACGCTTAAGCTGGAAACTGACAAATCGAGGAATGCTGGAATGTTGTGAATTAACGTTTTATTGTTTTAATAATTTTTAATACAGCTGAAATTTAATAGCCAACGTAAGCTTGTAATCATTAATGAAGGCTTTGCATGTTGTATGCTCTGTGAACAAATCTAATAATTATCTATTTTCCTAGAATTTTTATTGTAACGTGAGACAGTCCTTTAGTTTTTATATTTAATACATCTTCATGTCATCTGCATTTATAATATGAGGTAGATTGGTAGATTTAAATTGCTGACAATGTTCTTAATAAATATATTCGATAATAATGGACCCAGGAATGACCCTTGTGGAACATCTGATGGGAGTGGACAACCATGTGTATTGAAACACCTACAAGATACAAATTGCTGTCGATCGCAGGTATAAGAACGCAAAATAATTTAAAAAATGAAATGAAATGCCACACTTGTTAAATTCGTTTAAAAGAATCTCATGCTGAGTCAAAAGCCTTGAGAAAATCTTATAGATTATATATTGTAAGGGGCCATTTGCTAGATAGGGTTGAATTATTATCTGGATTCATGGGAATTTATATTTCTACAAGAATAACTATCACCAAGTGATTATGACAGTTTTATCCAACCATTTTTTATATGAAAATAAATGTAGTTTTTTGTTTTAAGCTAGACCTGGCTCACGTTGCAATTAACATTAAATTGTACCCTGATGATTTTCAGAGAAGAATAAAATTAAAAAAAAAATTAAGTTCGGTTATTTTCTGAACATACCTCGTATTATTTCCAATAAATATGTAGGTAGCCTTCGATTTTTAGAAATACAAACATTTTGTAACTTATTAAACCTTAGCTAATGAATTGTGAAAAAAAAAACAATACATTTTTAAAATACTTGTATGTATAACTACTTTAAAAATTACATGCAATGTCACTGTTTATAATCCTTACGACGAAACTGGTCTCCATAAAATAAAACATTTGCATTCCTAAGATATGTACGAAACAAACTATCAAAAAATTTAAATACTAAAAAGTAGTCCTATAAATTCAACAACGTAAAAAATGTTCTTTGAAGTCCGGAATAATGAATATATTATCGTTTACGGTTTCCAAAAGCCAAATTTCAAATAACCCGGTCCACGTATCACTCAACTGCCACTTTTTATACGAACAAATGCGTTATTCTAATGGAGACGTCACAGATGCAGAGGTACCTCATTTGAATATCAAAACGCGGTCGAAAAAATCATGTTTATCATACCGATGGGATGTATGTAACATCTTGCGAAGAGATTATGCCTTGGTGATTAATCATCGTTTTATTCAGGCGCTATTATCGCCTAGAACAGTGGCCCTCAAACTTTTTAAACCAAATATTTTATAAGCTGTTAAAGATGGTTATGACGACAGCAAAAGTATGCATTAACAACGTAAGAAAAATAAATTTTCGTTTTAGATTAGAAACATTTTTAAACCATTGTGTGTGTTTTATAGTGTCCGTAACAAAAAAAGTTTGGGAACCACTGAACTGCAACTCTTCGGGTGCTTATGAAGCTGATTGTTTTTCATCAAAATATGGTATAAAACAAAATGTAGCAATTATTTACATACTTATCGGGTGTCCCAACATTCACGCAAAATTTGGATTTTGGGTCATTTGTGCGGTGAAGTGTTGCCAACAAAAACAAAAAGACATCCTGATAGCTGACGGTATAGGGTTATTAAAAATAGAGCACCACACGAAAGAACAATTTTCATTGTTGAGCAATATTTTAAAAATAATGATGGTCGAAATAGTCTCTAGCGAGGACGAAGCCCCCAGACTTAAAAAATCAGACAAAACAAACAAAACACGACCACAAACACCAAACACGCGCCCCCCGACACCTACACCCTCCACAAGCGCCCTACAAAATACCCCACAAAACACACAAAAACAGACAGACAAAACCAAACAAGTCCCCCCGGTAATCTTGCGAAAGCAAGAACGGTGGAC